>NC_092144.1:1670137-1801837 GCF_043159975.1 Macaca nemestrina
GACCGTTGGAAAATGACAGGCCGGGTGGAATGTTACAGAGGGCACCCCCCGGGGTGGTTCCAGAAACCCGCGTGCGGCTCCCGGGGTGCGAGTCCCGGCGTGGCCCCTGGGGAGGCGGGGCTCGTGCGTCCGCGCTTGGGACCCTCTGAGCACGCTCCGGTCCGGGAAGGGCGCTTTTTTGGGGAAAAGTGAAGCAGGCGCTGTCGGCGAGCGTGTCTGGGGTGCGAGTTTTGGGGGGCGCGCCCGCAGGGCTCGGCCGGGCATCCCCGCGCGCCTTGGGACTCCCGCGCGCGCGCTCGGCTTGTGTCAGTTTTTGGAAACGTGCTCGCTGGGGGCGGGGTCAGGACGCCGAGAGCGCTGGGGAGCCCGGGCTGGCTCACTGCCGCGGGTCCGTGGGAGGGAGAGGGAGAGCGGCTTCCAGCCCGGCCGCACGTCCCGCGCGCGGGGCTGGTGGGGTCGGGCCCTGGGGCTCTGGCTTCCGTGGTTGGGCAGCTCTGGGTGTGCGCCTGGGCGGCCTGAGCCGGGTTCCGGCCGGGAGAGGTGCTAGGACAAAAACTGAAAGCGGAGGCAGCGCTTCAGCGCCCCGACCGGTTTCCTCCCTCGAATGTTCAAACTCCAGAATCCTTCCAGCCTCCACTTCTCTCTGTTGGGCTCTCATCGTTTTAGGTGATAGAAGGCGTCCGACCATGACGTTATTACAAAAATTTTATTAGACTGGAGTAGAATGAGGAGTTCTATCTGGGACTGAGGATCAATTGAGCTGGCTTACCACCGTCCGACCAGTCCCAGTATATGGCTTCACAATTTTATTTTATTTTATCTATTTTGTTTTGTTTTGTTTTTTGAGACGGAGTTTCGCTCTTGTTGCGCAGGCTGGAGTGCAATGGTGTGATCTCGGCTCACTGAAACCTCTGCCCCCCGGGTTCAAGCGATTCTCCTGCCTTGGCCTCTCTGGTAGCTGGGATTACAGGCATGCGCCACCACACCCTGCTAATTTTGTTTTTAGTAGAGACAGGGTTTCTCCATGTTGGTCATTCTGGTCTCAAATTCCTGATCTCTGGTGATCCGCCCGCCTCCGCCTCCCAAAGTGCTGGGATTACAGGCGTGAGCCACCGCGCCCGGCCTTACCTTTATTTATTTATTTATTTTTTGAGAGGGATTGCAGCTTTTGTTGCCCAGGCCAGAGTGCAGTGTCGCCATCTCTGCTCATCGCACCCTCTGCCTCCTGGGTTCAAGCGATTCTCCTGCCTCAACCTCCTGAGTAGCTGGGATTACTGGCATGAGGCACCACGCCTGGCTAATTTTGTATTTTTAGTAGAGATGGGGTTTCTCCATGTTGGCCAGGCTGGTCTTGAACTCGCAACCTCAGGTGATCCGCCTGCCGTGGCCTCCCAAAGTGCTGGGATTACGGGGGTGAGCCACTGCACCTGGCCTCACATTTATTTGTTTATCTTCCTCTTTCAGTTCACCTAGGGCGTAGTTCACTGTTTAGAGGGTACAAACTGAGAGTTTGACAAAGAAAATGAAAGTTTGACAAACTCATCGGGTGGTGCCCTGACCAGCGCTGTCGTCCAGGTGCAGAACCCCCAGCTTCCCTGCGGTGCCCCTGTCCTCAGCCTGCCTGGGAGCTCCTGGCTGCTCCCCATCCGGCCTTACCTGTAGTTCTGCCATTCTCAGAAAGTTGGCTGAATGGAATCAACAGGACGTTGCCTTTTGGTCCTAGTCGCTTTCAGGTGGCCGAATCCATGTTGCTGCAGGTTTCAAAAGTTACCCCATTTTTCTGGTGACTGTAGATCCATTGGACAGTTGGACCACAGATTGTTTATCCGTTTGCCTGCGGGTCATAGGACTGTGGACTGTTTCCAATTTTTGGTGATTAGAATAAAGCTGCACTAAACAGCACTGGCGGGATTTTTGGTGAAAGTCAGTGTTCGCAGGGCGAGGTTCTCAGGAGTGGACTGCACGACCTGTGTTAAGTGTCTGTTTAACATCTGCATCCTCGGCCGGGCGCGGTGGCTCAAGCCTGTAATCCCAGCACTTTGGGAGGCCGAGGCGGGCGGATCACAAGGTCAGGAGATCGAGACCACAGTGAAACCCCGTCTCTACTAAAAATACAAAAAATTAGCCGGGCGCGGTGGCAGGCGCCTGTAGTCCCAGCTACTCAGGAGGCTGAGGCAGGAGAGTGGTGGGAACCCGGGAGGCGGAGCTTGCAGTGAGCCGAGATCGCGCCACTGCACTCCAGCCTGGGCAACAGCGTGAGACTCCGTCTCAAAAAAACAAAACAAAACAAAACAAAACAAAACATCTGCATCCCGGCCGGGCGCGGTGGCTCAAGCCTGTAATCCCAGCACTTTGGGAGGCCGAGACGGGCGGATCACGAGGTCAGGAGATCGAGACCATCCTGGCTAACACAGTGAAACCCCGTCTCTACTGAAAATACAAAAAACTAGCCGGGCGAGGTGGCGGGCGCCTGTAGTCCCAGCTACTCGGGAGGCTGAGGCAGGAGAATGGCGTAAACCCGGGAGGCGGAGCTTGCAGTGAGCTGCGATCCAGTCACTGCACTGCAGCCTGGGCGACAGAGCGAGACTCCATCTCAAAAAAAAAAACAACAAACAAACAAACAAAAAAAAACCATCTGCATTCCAACAGTTGCCATTTGTCAGTGCTAAGAAACCCACTGGAACCCGCTGTCGGGGCCTGGGGCAATGGTCCTGCCAGGGGCCCGTTGCCTTTTCCTTGATACTTAAGTGAACATTCCTGTGAAGGCAGTCCCGGTGTCCCCGTCCACATGCCTGGTGCCGTGCCTGGCCAGCGCCCCATTGTAAATAGTAAGGGGAGGGCTGGCGGGAGCCGGCTTTCCAGTGGTGGGCGGGACTGTGTGGAGTCTTTCCCTCCCTGGCCGGGCCCTGGCTTGGCAGGATGTGCTGGTCCTGGCGCCGTCTGCGGCCCGTTCCTGCTCTGGTTGGCCTGCTGCCGGGCCCGGCATCTTCATTCGCCCCAGTGCCAGAGGCAGCCTTTCGACAACCCTGCCGTGACATTTGTCATTTTCCCGTTGTCGTGCTCCCGTTGTCGTGCTCCCGTTGTTGTGCTCCCGTTGTCGTGCTCCTCTTGAGGAATTTTGCTTTCTCACAAGAAGTGAGGGGCGGTTCTGTTTTGTTTTTTTTTTTGAGACAGAGTCTCGCTCTATTGCCCAGGCTGGAGTGCAGTGGCGCGATCTCCGCTCACTGCAAGCTCCGCTTCCCGGGTTCCAGTGATTCTCCTGCCTCAGCTTCCCCAGTAACTGGGATTACAGGTACCCGCCACCACTCCTGGCTAATTTTTGTATTTTTAATAGAGACGGGGTTTCACCATATTGGCCAGGCTGGTCTCGAACTCCTGACCTCAGGTGATCTGCCCGCCTCGGCCTCCCAAAGTGTTGGGATTACAGGCGTGAGCCACAGCACCTGGCTGTGGCTGCAACAGCACATATATTCGTGATTCATTCCAACAGCACCTACTGAATACTCAGTGTTGTGGGGGCACAGAGGACAAGCCAATATTCTCTCCCCACCCTCCGCCCTACCCTGCCCAGCGTTCTTAGTCTCAAGAAGCCTGTAAAATGAAGATAGGCCAGGCACAGGGGCTCACGCCTGTAGTCCCTGCACTTTAGGAAGCCCAGGCGGGAAGATCACTTGAACCCAGGAGTTCGAGACAAGCCAGGGCAACATAGTGAGACTCCATCTCTACCAAGAACGTTACACAGTGGAGTTCAGCAGATTATAAATAGAAGCTCAGCAGAGATTCTGTGCTAAGCACAAGGTCAGCTGAGGTCCCCGGGGAGGGGCTGCCACTTCTGCCCTGGGGGCCTGTGGGTGGCTGCCTGGAGGAGGGGCCATCCGGAGGAGGAAGCAGAAATAGCCACAACTGTCCACACTCGGAAATGAGCAGTTCGGAAGGGGTTTGCCCAGTTGGCAAATGCAAGGGGGAGGAAGGGCGATTTTTGTTCTTATATGACCTGGGAGTTCCTGGATGACCGCTTTTCTCAAGCCCCGCGTGGCATTTCTTATTTTTTTGAGAGGGAATCTCGTACTGTTGCCTGGGCTGGAGTACAACTGTGCGATCTCGGCTCACTGCAACATCTGCCTACCGGGTTCAAGTGATTCTCCTGTCTCAGCTTCCCCAGTGGCTGGTACTACAGGTGTGTGCCACCACGCCCAGCTAATTTTTTGTATTTTTAGTAGAGATGGGGTTTCACCATGTTGGCCAAGCTGGTCTCGAACTTGTGACCTCGTCATACACCTGCCTGGACCTCCCAGAGTGCTAGGATTACAGGCGCGAGCCACCCCGCCTGGCCCGGCGTGGCATTTCTAGGGCAGGATGGCCCTGCCCTTCTTCTGGTGGGAAGGGCACAAGTGGCATTATTGGCTGGTTGCTCGGAAGGAACCTGCAAGGGCCACAGAAGGGGACCTTCCCCTTGGTGACTCATGGGCTGTGGGCGGGCAGGGGCGGCCTCCACTGGCCAAGGGTCCCAACTCTCTGACTCTCATTAATGAGTGAGTACATGTTCCGCCTGACAGCCTGGCCTGGAGCCCGGCTGTGGGTGGCGGTGAGTGGGCAGCCAGCAGTGAGTAGCAGCCAGGGGCGGGGTGAGCCATCCCCACCGTGACTCAGAAGGTATTTTCTGCTGCTGACCTCTGAGCATGAGTGTCCTGAGTAATCCCAGCTCCCCCGGAGGCAGATTAACCTTTAGGCAGCTTTGTGTGAGTAAAGGAGTTGCTTTAAAAAGGAAGGAATAATAGAAAAAACCCAGTGTTCCATTTTATAGCAAATGTACACTGTTTTGTTCCTGGTGGCCTAAAAGAGGTTGCAGGGGGCACTGGGGGGGGTGGGGGTGGGTTGTCCCGAAACTCTGCAGGTGATACAGACACTCCAGCCTAGCTTCTGGGGAGGGTTTTTTTTTGTTTGTTTTTTGTTTTTTGAGACAGACTCGCTGTGTCTCCCAGGATGGAGTGCAGTTGCCCAATCTCGGCTCACTGCAGCTTCCGCCTCCTGGGTTCCCAAGTAGCTGGGATTGCGGGTGTGAGCCACCACTCCCAGCTCTTTTTTTCCTTTAAAAATCTGCTTGTTAACTGCTGCTCATCAGAGTGTATATTTGGAGTAATTTGAGTCTGGACTCCCAGGTTTCAGTCCTCAAATGTGGCCCAAATAAACACTCCACTTATATTAATTTTGCTCCAGTTCCTTTCCTTTAGCTCTACAGCGTAAATCTAAAATTATCTTAAAATAAAAAATTCAGTTTAAAAAACACACGGTTGTCCAGGCACGGTGGCTCATGCCTGTAATCCTGGCACTTTGGGAGGCCAAGGCGGCGGATCACCTGCAGTGAGGAGTTCGAGACCAGCCTAGCCAACATGACGAAACCCCGTCTTTACTAAAAATACAAAAATTAGTTGGGCTTGGTGGTGGTTGTCTGTAATCCGGAGAATCGCTTGAACCTGAGAGGAGGAGGCTGCAGTGAGCCGAGATCATGCCATTGCATTCCGGTCTGGGCGACAGAGCGAGACTCTGTCTCAAACAAACAAACAAAATTAGATAAAGGAAAAAAGAATTTGTGTGGAAGTGATATTGGCCATTGATGGCTGCAAGTCGCTCTAGGTGTTACCGATTCCGGGAACAGGAAGACAGTGGCCGAGACCAGGAGGCAGGAACAGATAGATAGATAGATGCCTTTCCGCGCTTGCCCCTTGTGTGGTTGGGGGACATGACTGAAAGCCTTGCTCTTGTCTCTGGGTCTGATGCATTTTGCACGCCTTACTGGGCATGGACTGCCTGGAGCTGTTTTTCTCTTCCAGCACTGTGGGGTATAGGAAGGACCCAACACAGTTCCTCCTGTGCTCTCCAGCAGTCAACACAGAGGAGTTCCGGAACCAGATATGTATACCAAGGGGTTCATCAGTTCTGTGTTTCCAACTGGGTAGCCCCGATTCAGCTCACTTCCAACATGTCTACCTCAACACAGGCTCAGATCCCACGGGGTGAGGGCTCAGTCCCCAAGACTCCCCAACTTGCCTTGGCACTTAGAGGCCCCAGGTTGTGGCCTGTGTTTCTGAGTGATCAGCTGTAAATTCAGCTTCCCATCACCCCTTCCTCGGCTTGATTACGTTGCCTCAGCGGCTCACAGAACTCAGTAACACTTAGGTCCTCTGGTTAATGATAAAGGACCATCAGTAGGATGCCCATGATACTGAGAAATGGACCCTCAGGGCAAGGCATGGGGGAAGGGCCCACCCTCCTTCAGGAGTCTCCTGGAACCTGTCCTTTTGGGTGTTATTTCTCTTATTATTTTGAGGTAGGGTCTTGCTTTGTCACCCAGGCTGGAGTGCAGTGGCTCGATCTCTGCTCGCTGCATCCCCCGCCTCCCAGGCCGAAGGGATTCTCCTGCCTCAGCCTCCCCAGTAGCTGGGATTACAGGCGTGAGCCACCACGCCTGGCTGAATTTTGTATTTTTTGGTGGCGCCTTGCTGTGTTGCCCCAGGCTGGTGGTAACTTTGATAAGCTTTGGGCCTCAGCCTCAGGCTGTGTGGTGGGGCCTGAGGTACAGCAGGGGCCCCAGAGGAGTCCTCCAGGGGAAGGACTGCAAGACGGTGTGGCGCTGGCGGAGCCTTTTACCTGGAGGAGCCCAGTGTTGAGCTCTTCTGGTCCTGATTTGTACCGAGCCCTCCTCTTCCCGCCTATAGGCTGAAAGGATGAATTCCTGGCCCTGGAAGGTTCAAACAGCAGTTCTCAGGGGCGGAGGTGGCTCTGGCCCCAGGGGACACCTGGTGGCATCTGGAGACCTCTGCGGTTGTCACCACTGGGGTGGGGGAAGCCCGAGGATGCTGCTCAGCACTCACAGAGCTTGGGGCAGCCCCGCCACCGAGGGCGGGCACAAGGTGCCAAGAGCTGTGCCTTTCGTGGCCTGGCACAGACCGCCGCGGGGTGTCGCTTGGTGTTCACATAGATGCCTTCTCCTGGGGTCAGCCCCGCCTTTATTGCCTGGGTGCTTCCTGGCACCATGCGTGTCCGGCAGGCCCTGGCCAAGACCCAGGCTTGCTCCGTGCAGTCCCTGCCCACTGTGGCCCCCTGAGGAAAGGACCTGAGGCGAAGTTAGCGTAATGGGAGTGTATTTGGGCCACGTTTGCGGACTACAGCTCTGGAGACACAGATGGAAGTGCCCGGAGTGTATGTGCAGCAGTTACAAGTGGGGGCTTCCTGGAGAAAAGAAGGGGCAGCTTCTGCATTGGAATCACAGGAGTGATTGTCCAGCTCCGCGTCCTTCCTGGTATCTCAGGATTAGCCTGGCTAATTTTTGTATTTTTAGTAGAGACGGAGTTTCATCATGTTGGCCAGGCCTGTCTCAAACTCCCAACCTCAGGTGATCCGCCCGCCTCAGCCTCCCAAAATGATGGGATTACAGGCGTGAGCCACCGCAGGTGGCACTCATTTTTTGTTTGTTTGTTTGTTTGAGATGGAGTCTTGATCTGTCACCCAAGCTGGAGTGCAGTGGCGCGATCTCGGCTCACTGCAAGCTCCGCCTCCCAGGTTCACGCCGTTCTCCTGCGTCGGCCTCCCAAGTAGCTGGGACTACAGGTGCCCGCCAACATACCCAGCTAATTGTTTGTATTTTTAGGAGAGACGGGGTTTCACCATGTTAACCAGGATGGTGTCGATCTCCTGACCTCGCGATCCGCCCGCCTCAGCCTCCCAAAGTGCTGGGATCACAGGCGTGAGCCGTTGCACCTGGCCAGCCACTTTTCTTTTCTTTTCTTTTCTTTTCTTTTTTTTTTTTTTTTTGAGACGGAGTCTTGCTCTATTGCCCAGGCTGGAGTGCAGTGGCCGGATCTCAGCTCACTGCAAGCTCCGCCTCCCAGGTTCACGCCATTCTCCTGCCTCAGCCTCCCGAGTAGCTGGGACTATAGGCGCCTGCTACCTCGCCCGGCTAGTTTTTTTGTATTTTTTAGTAGAGACGGGGTTTCACTGTATTAGCCAGGATGGTCTCAATCTCCTGACCTCGTGATCCGCCCGTCTCGGCCTCCCAAAGTGCTGGGATGACAGGCTTGGGCCACCGTGCCCTGCCAGTTTTTTGTATTTTTTAGTGGAGACGGGGTTTCACCATGTTAGCCAGGATGGTCTCGATCTCCTGACCTCGTGATCCGCCCATCTTGGCCTCCCAAAGTGCTGGGATTACAGGCTTGAGCCACCGCGCCCGGCCCACTTTTCTTTCTTTTTTTTTTTGTTGAGACAGAGTCTCGCTCTGTCGCCCAGGCTGGAGTGCAGTGGCCGGATCTCAGCTCACTGCAAGCTCCGCCTCCCGGGTTCACGCCATTCTCCTGCCTCAGCCTCCCGAGTAGCTGGGACTACAGACGCCCGCCACCTCGCCCGGCTAGGTTTTTGTATTTTTTAGTAGAGACGGGGTTTCACCGTGTTAGCCAGGATGGTCTCGATCTCCTGACCTTGTGATCCGCCCGTCTCGGCCTCCCAAAGTGCTGGGATTACAGGCTTGAGCCACCGCGCCCGGCCTACTTTTATTTCTAATTTTTTTTTGGACACAGAGTCTCACTCTTTTTACTCAGGCTGGAGTGCAGTGGTGCCAACTCGGCTCACTGAAACCTCCGCCTCCGAGGTTCAAGCCATTTTCCTGCCTCAGCCGCCCAAATAGCTGGGAATACAGGTGTGTGCCACCAGGCCCAGCTAATTTTTGTATTTTTAGTAGAGACGGAGTTTCACCACATTGGCCGAGCCGGTCTTGAACTCCTGACCTTAAGTGCCTGCCTCGACCTCTCACAGTGTTGGGTTGAGATGTGTGAGGCGCACGTGTGAGTCGCAGCCAGCCTGTTTCTCAGTTGGTTGCACCAGACGGGTGCGTGCTGGCTGGCTGTGTGGGCATCCCGCCCTTCAGAGGGATGGACGGCCAGGCCTCATGCTGTTGCTGCTCCTCGTCTGGGGCTTAGGGGTGGCCTTGCTGGAGAGGCCATGGGTGAGTGATGGCGTGCAGGGCGGCAAGCGCGGAGGAGCAGGCAGGACAGGGTGCTGTGCCCAGGCCGGGGCACTACAGTTGCTGTGCTTTTGTTTTTCCTCTTTTATTTTTTTTGAGATGGAGTCTTGCTCTTGTTGCCCAGGCTGGAGTGCATTGGCGAGATCTGGGCTTGCTGCAACCTCCACCTCCCGGGTTCACACCGTTCTCCTGCCTCAGCCTCCTGAGTATCTGGGATTACAGGCGCCCACCACCAAGCCGGGCTAATTTTTGTATTTTTAGTAGAGACGGGGTTTCACCGTGTTAGTGAGGCTGGTCTCAAACTCCTGACCTCGTGGTCTGCCTGCCCCATCTCCCAAAGTGCTGGGATTACAAGTGGGAGCCACCATGCCCAACCATGTTTTTCCTTTTTTTCTTTTTTTAATAACAGCCTTATCACGACAATTCACATATCAAAGTTCATCTGTTTTAGGCCGGGCATGAACCCGGGAGGCGGAGCTTGCAGTGAGCTGAGATCGCGCCACTGCACTCCAGCCTGGGCGACGGAGCTAGACTCCATCTCAAAAAAAAAAAAAAGTTCACCCGTTTTAAGTGTACATTTCAGTGGTTTTTAGTCTATTCACCATTGTCTAATTCCAGAACATTCTCATCACCCCAAAAGGGAGCGCTGTTGCCTCAGCAGTCAGTGCTGGTCTTCCCTAGCGTCCTGGCGCATTTTTCCCTGTGAGGAGGCCCACGAGTCCCCTGCTTTCCTCCCTCCTGTCACACCGTGGCCTTGGCCTCAGGCTAGAGGGTCAGTAGCCGTAAGCCTGTGCTCAGACAGCCCGTGCTCAGACGGCCCCTGCTCAGACGAGGGCGAGGAGAGTTCTGGTCAGCACATCCAGCCTCCCTCCGTGTCGCTTTGCTGCTGGAGAAGGAGGGTCCCAATGCAGACCCCAAGAGAGGAGAGAACTTGAGGTGAGCCGCCGATCACAGTGAGAGCAGCCACGAAGCCGCTCCCTTACACAGCAGGGCTCCCTGAACAGAGCAGGCCGTCCTCGGGGGGCAGGCAGAGGGTGCCCGGTCTTCCTGAGCGCCTCTGTGTGTGAGAAACGGTCGGGGTTGCGAGTAAACCTGGAACGTACAGACACGCTCACTGGAGCCCAGCCAGGTGGTGCCGTCCGACCACCCTTCAGCCCCTGCTCACTGGCCCTCTCCGTACAGCGGGCACGGGTTCTGCAGGCTGCCCGGAAGACCCCCCCCAGCCACAGATGCTCTGTGTCCTTGGTGGTCAGCTCGTAAGTGTGAACCTTCCAGGTGCCTTGCGAGTGTCTGACTATGCTCTGGTCATGTTTTAGGAAAGCAGAGGCCTGGTGAGCAGAGCTTCCTCTCACCGCTTCCCAGCGGCCTGTGTGGGTGGCCTCAGCCCCTCCTGAGCACCTCCAGTGTCCAGTTGCTTTGCATGTTTACAGGGAGCTCCTTTGGTTGCTGGGTAGCTTGGGCTGTTTGTTTGTTTGTTTGAAATGAACTCTCTGTCACCCAGGATGGAGTATTGGAGTGTAGTGGCGTGATCATAACTCACTGCAACCTTGAAGTCTCGGCTCAGGCGGTCCTCCCACCTCAGCCTCCTGCAGTGCTGGGACTACAGGCGTGCACAGCTGTGCCTAGCCAGCTGGGGCTGTTGCAGATGGACTAGTTACTATCAAGTCAGCTGAAGCCTTGTCAGCCATCCTTGATCTGAGCTCTCCTTGGAGCTCTCAGACGGCCCTGTCCTCCTCCTGTGGAGGTCTGAGTCCACTTTTCACACTGCCCTTGATCCTGCAGACAGATGCTCAGCCAGGAAGCAACACGGTCTGATGTCCAGGCCCAGCTCTGCTGTGAATTAGCTGTGTGGACTTGGGCCAGGGCCTGTGTGGACCTTGGGTTCAGGGTCAAGTCTAAAAATGCTCTGTCAGACCAGGCGTGGTGGCTCACACCTGTAATGCCAGGACTTTGGGAGGCCGAGGCAGGTGGATCACCTGAGATTGGGAGTTGGAGACCAGCCTGACCCACATGGAGAAACCCCGTCTCTACTAAAAATACAAAATTAGCCGGGTGTGGTGGCACATGCCTGTAATCCCAGCTACTTGGGAGGCTGAGGCAGGAGAATCACTTGAACCCAGGAGGTGGAGGTTGCAGTGAGCCGAGATCGCGCCATCGCACTCCAGCATGGGCAACAAGAATGAAACTCCAAAAAAAAAAAAAAAAAAAAAAAAAAAAAAAAAAAAAAGCTTTGTCAACTAAGAAGGTAGAATTAGGTCCTGTGAGGTAAGGCTGCGGAAATACTCCATAAGGTACATGTGTGATTTCACTGTTTCTAGTAGCCACATTTTTAAAAAGCTAAGATAAATTGGCCGGGCGCGGTGGCTCAAGCCTGTAATCCCAGCACTTTGGGAGGCTGAGATGGGCGGATCACGAGGTCAGGAGATCGAGACCATCCTGGCTAACACGTTGAAACCCCGTCTCTACTAAAAAAAAATACAAAAAACTAGCCGGGCGACGTGGCGGGCACCTGTAGTCCCAGCTACTCTGGAGGCTGAGGCTGGAGAATGGCGTAAAAAACCCGGGAGGCGGAGCTTGCAGTGAGCTGAGATCCGGCCACTGCACTCCAGCCTGGGCCACAGAGCCAGACTCCATCTCAAAAAAAAAAAAAAAAAAAAAAAAAAATCTAAGATAAATTTTGTTTTTTCTTTTTTTAGAGATAGAGTCTCGCTGTTCACCCAGGCTGGAGTGCAGTGGTGTGATCACAGCTCACGGCAGCCTTGAACTCTTGGGTACAAGGGATCCTCCCACTTCAGTCTCCCAAATAGCTGAGAATACAGGCGCACCTGCCATGCGCAGCTAATTAAAACAAAATTTTTTTTTGAAGAGATGAGGGTCTCAATATGTTGTCCAGGCTGATCTCAAACTCCTAGCTTCAAGGAGTCCTCCTGCCTCATCCTCCCAGAGTGCTGGGATTACAGGCATAAGCCACTGTGTCTGGCTTCTTTTTTAATTTTTAAATTTTTTTTTTTTTTTTTGAGACGGAGTCTCTCTCTGTCGCCCAGGCTGGAGTGCAGTGGCGCGATCTCGGCTCACTACAAGCTGCGCCTCCTGGGTTCACGCCATTCTCCTGCCTCAACCTCCCAAGTAGCAGAGACTACAGGCGCCCGCCACCATGCCTGGCTAATTTGTTGTATTTTTAGTAGAGATGGAGTTTCATGGTGTTAGCCAGGATGGTCTCGATGTCCTGACCTTGTGATCTGCCTGCCTCGGCCTCCCAGAGTGCTGGGATTACAGGTGTGAGCCACCGCGCCCGGCCAATATTTTTTATCTTTCTAGAGTTGAGATCTTGCCGTGTTGCCCAGGTTGGAGTACAGTGACGATCATGATTTGCTGTGGCCTCAAACTCCTGGGCTCCAGTGATCCTGCTGCCTCAGCCTCCCAAGTTGCTGGGACCCCAGGCATGGGCCACTGCGTCTGGCCCAGGAGATAAAATTTTCATAACTTATTTAACCCAGTATAACTAGAACATTATCATTTTATCATGTAATTAAAAAATTGTTCTGGCCGGGTGCGGTGACTCATGCCTGTAATCCCAGCACTTTGGGAGGCCAAAGTGGGCGGATCGCCTGAGGTCAGGAGTTCGAGACCAGCCTGGCCAACATGGTGAAACCCCGTCTCTACTAAAACGAAAATTAGCCAGGTGTGGGCCGGCCGTGGTGGCTCACGCCTGTAATCCCTGCACTTTGGGAGGCCGAGGCGGGTGGAACACCTGAGATCAGGAGTTCGAGACCAGCCTGGCCAACATGATGAAACCCCATCTCTACTAAAAATACAAAAAAGTAGCCAGGCGTGGTGACCGACGCCTGTAATCCCAGCAGCTACTCAGGAGGCTGAGACAGGAAAATCGCTTGAACCCAGGAAGTGGAGGTTGCTGTGAGCTGAGACTGCACCATTGAACCTGGGAGGTAGAGGTTGCAGTAAGCTGAGACCGCATCACTACACTCCAGCCTCAGCAACAAGAGCAAAACTCCGTCTCAAAAAAAAAAAAAAAAAAAAAAAAAGGAACTCCAACACAAGAGCTGGAAGCCAGCGCTGGGCTCTTTCACACAGAGGCGCCCACCCACAGACCAGGAGTACGAACCCAACCGTGCTGCTCTAGACATGGGCCCTGGGGTGGTCACCCAACCTCTGTGGCCTGGCTCTGCCTGTTCCCTGGGCCCTCTAGGAACTGGTCTGTGCTGGAAACGCCTCTTGGCCGAGGCTCCTTTTACTAGACATCCACTCTCAGTCTGGAGTCCTCCAGGCCCCGCACACCCACCCACCGTGAGAGGGAATGTCACCTCTTGGCTTTCGGGATTCGGAAAAGCCTGGTGAAGTCTGCACAAAGCCCTGGCCCCCAGCCCTCGGTCCACACAGCAGCCCACACCACAGGGCACCTCCGGACAGGACGCAGCATGAGCAAGGAGGAGACGGGGGCGGTAACTCGGGGCGCACTGCCTGGTGGGGACACTGTCTCCCTAGCTGAGTGACGGGGACCGAGGCACCGTGACGAAACAGGCGTGGGGCAGAGGGCACGGCTCGCGGGAGTTGCAGAGGCCAGTTCACCCTGCTACTGCTTCTGGGGGGCACTCATTTTTAGAACTACACTCATGTGGCCCCCAAAATAATGTCACGCTGCCAAGGAGAGCAGGCACGGGCAGGTGACACCGCTGTGAAGCAGAGCGTTTCCAGCCCTCACACCGTGAGTCATCTGGCTGCCGGGAATGTTCTGTGCTCCAGGAAGGCCGGGGCCTGTGAGAAGCGCTTGGCTGTGAATCCCAGGAAGGGGAACTCGGGCCCACAGCCCCTCCATCCTGCGCAGCCTCAGGACGCTCAAACCACAGCCAGAAACGCTCTGCCAGCCAGACGTGCAGCTCCCATGGCCACCACTTTGAGACAGCGACTCCCCGTGACAAGAAAACCCCGAAACTGGGCGAGGCAGGGCCCTCTGTCAAATGATCACCGGGGAAGATGCTCTGGAGAGATAGGAAATGCAGGGACCACAGCAGGCTGGATTTCCAGCCTGAGGAGGGAGAGGGGGACCCTGCCGTGGGCCCTGACTGTGAGCAGGAGGAAAGGGGCCTCAGAAGCAGCACCCCGACATGAGGGAGCAGGCCCAGCACCCCTTCCTCCCGTCTCCAGCCCCTGACCAGAGAGGAGGCCGGCCCTCTGGGTCTCGCTTCGGATGTGCAGAACCCAGTGCTTCCGGCTGCACCCTGCAACATCCCACAGCACTCCGCGGGGTCCGCAGGAAGAAGACTCCCCCTTGAGGGGAGGCGTGTGGAGCGCCACTACCCCGACAGCAGCCACTGGCCACTCGGGGCTATGGGCGTCCAACATGTGGCTGGTGGGACGGAGCTGTATAGAGCGCACAATATATAGGAAACGGCCAGGCGTGCCACACTAGCCACACCCACGCAGTCAAATCCCACAGGAACATTTTTTTTTTTTTTTTTTGGAGAAAAAGTTTTGCTCTTGTCGCCCAGGCTGGAGTGTAGTGGTGCAATCTCGGCTCACTGCAACCTTTATCTCCTGGGTTCAAGCAAGTCTCCTGCCTCAGCCTCCTCAGTAGCTGGGATTACAGGCACTCGCCACCATACCCGGCTCATTTTTGTATTATTAGTACTACTAACAATTTTTGTATTAGTAGTACTGATACTTTTTTTTTTTTTTTTTTGGTGAGATGGGGTCTCGCTCTGTCACCCAGGCTGGAGTGTAGTGGCGTGATTCGGCTCACTGCAAGCTCCGCCTCCCGGGTTCACCTTTTCTCCTGCTTCAGCCTCCCGAGTAGCTGGGACTACAGGCGCCCGCCACCATGCCCGGCTAAGTTTTTTTGCATTTTTCATAGAGACGGGGTTTCACCATGTTAGCCAGGATGGTCTCGATCTCCTGACCTCATGATCCACCTGCCTTGGCCTCCCAAAGGGCTGGGATTACAGGCATCAGCCACTGCGCCCAGCAATAATTTTTGTATTATTAGTAGTACCAATGATTTTTGTATTATTAGCAGAGCTAATATTTATGGCATTAGTATTTGCCACGTTGGCCAGGCTGGCCTCGAATTCCTGACCTCATGATCTGCGCCCAGCTCGTGTTGAAGTTTGTTAGCCACCTTTGAGCAAGGGGCCCCATTTTCACTTTGTCAGGGGCCTGCAAGGGCTGCCTGCTTCCTCGCCACCCTCGCCTGCCCTGCTCCTCGCTCTGCCCAGCCCCAGCTCCTGCCTCCTATTTATCTTTTTCTTTCTTTTTTTTTTGAGCTGGAATCTCACTCTGCTGCCCAGATTGGAGTGCAGTGGTGTGATCTTGGCTCACTGCAAGCTCTGCTTCCCGGGTTCAAGAGATTCTCCTGCCTCAGCCACCAGGTAGCTTGGGTTACAGGTGTGTGCCACCACACCTAGCTATTTTTTTTTTTTTTTTGAGATGGAGTCTCATTCTGTAGCCTAGGCTGGAGTGCAGTGGTGCAGTCTCGGCTCACTGCAACCTCTGCCTCCTGGGTTCAAGTGAATCTCCTGGCTCAGCCTCCCAAGTAGCTGGGATTACAGGCACGCAACACCGTGCCCAGCTAAAATTTTTTTGTGTTTTTCGTAGAGATGGGGTTTCACTGTGTTGGCCAGGCTGGTCTTGAACTCCTGACCTCAAGTGATCCACCCGCCTTGGCCTCCCAAAGTGCTGTGATTACAGGTGTGAGTCACCATGCCCGGCCAGTTTTTTTTTTTGGTATTTTTTTGTAGAGATGGTGTTTCACCATATCTTTGGGAGGCCAAGGTGGACAGCTCACTTGAGGCCGGGAGTTCAAGACCAGCCTGGCCAACATGGTGAAACCTCATGTCTACAAAAAAAAAAAAAAAAAAAATCTCCAAAAAACACTTCACTTTGAAGTGTTTTTTTTTTTTCTTTTCTGAGACGGAGTCTCGCTGTGTAGCTCAGGCTGGAGTGCAATGGCGCGATCTTAGCTCACTGCAGCCTTTGCCTCCTGGGTTCAAGCTATTCTGCCTCAGCCTCCCGGGTATCTGGGACTACGGGCGTGTGCCACCATGTCCAGCTAATGTTTGTTTTTTGTTTTTTGTTTTTTTTTTTGAGACGGAGTCTTGCTCTGTTGCCCAGGCTGGAGTGCAGTAGCGCAATCTCAGCTCACTGCAAGCTCCGCCTCCTGGGTTCACGCCATTCTCCTGCCTCAGCCTTCCCAGTAGCTGGGACTACAGGCGTCTGCTACTACGCCTGGCTAATTTTTTGTATTTTTTTGTAGAGACAGGGTTTCACTGTGCTCACCAGGATGGTCTCGATCTCCTAACCTCGTGATCCGGCCGCTGCAGCCTCCCAGAGTGCTGGGATTACAGGCGTGAGCCACCGCGCCTGGCCACGCGCAGCTAATTTTTTGTATTTTTAGTAGAGATGGGGTTTCACCTTGTTAGCCAGGATGGTCTCGATCTCTTGACCTCATGATCCGCCCACCTCAGCTTCCCAAAGTGCTGGTATTCCAGGCGTGAGCCACCACGCCCGTCCCCGAAGTGGTTTTAGACTAAGAAAGTTGCAAAGCACCGCGCAGAGACTTTCCATGTGGCTTTATTTCATGGCAGTACCCTGATCTGAACCAGGAGGTGGGTGGAGCTGTGGCCTCAGCGGCATATACGTCCCATCCCATCACTGCCATGAGCCCTTGCGTCTCCTGTCTCCCCGATCTGGGCTGAACCCTCAGTGCATAAGGAAAGCTGGGGCGGGGTCTCCCATGGTCTGGCCTTTGGAGGAGAGCCAGCTGGGTCTCTGTGTGGCACGCCTCAGTCAGGCTGGGCTGCTCCTCAGGATTATGCTGAGGTTCTGCATCCCGGCAGGAGCTCCACAGATGGGGCTGCGTCCCGCT
Source organism: Macaca nemestrina (assembly GCF_043159975.1). Classification (NCBI taxonomy): domain Eukaryota; kingdom Metazoa; phylum Chordata; class Mammalia; order Primates; family Cercopithecidae; genus Macaca; species Macaca nemestrina. The sequence goes on from NC_092144.1 coordinate 1,687,030, forward strand.
GGGCCTTGGGAGGCTCATGGCGGCGGCGTGTCTCACTCTGGTGACGCTGGCCTTGTGTTTCGTCAGGTAGCGTCCGCAGGTGCTCCGCTGGTTGCTTTTCCTCTGCCTTTGGAGAGGCTCACTGAGGCTGTGTGGCTGCCTGGGCTGCCTCTGATGCGCCCTGTGGACTGCAACATCCAGCGTGTCACGTCTGCAACTGATAATTGCTATAGCGTTTGCCAAATGGGGATTTAAAAAAAAATGGTTCATTTTTATAAAAAAGACATGGGCTGGCCGGGCGCGGTGGCTCAGGCCTGTAATTCCAGCACTTTGGGAGGCTGAGGGTGGTGGATCACCTGAGGTCAGAATTTTGAGACCAGCTGGATCAACATCAAGAAACTCCGTCTCTACTAAAAATACAAAATTGGCCGGGTGTGGTGGCTCATGCTAGTAATCTCAGCTACTCGGGAGGCTGAGGCAGGAGAATCCCTTGAATCCCGGAGGTAGAGATTGTGGTGAGCTGAGATTGCGCCATCGCACTTCAGCCTGGGCAACAAGAGCAAAACTTCGTCTCAAAAAAAAAAGACATGGGCTCTCGCTGTTTCCCAGGCTGGCCTCGAACTCCTGGCTCAAGTGGTTCGCTCACCGCACCCAGCCTGTTGTGGGTTTCTATCAGCACAGTAGCACGCAGACGCGATGTGGAAAGCGCACAAGTGTTCTGGTGGTGTGCACTTCGTCTCTGATTCTTGGTGATGGATGTGGAGTCGGAGAGGCTTGGGTGGCCCTGCTGGGTGTGAACCTGCCTTTGACATTGGCCTTGTAGAGGGAGTGAAGGGCAGGGTGCTAGACAGGGAGGGGTCTGTGTCAGGCCAAGCAACTTGGTTTTAGGTGTGGCGGGTTCTGGGCTATGCCGCGGCCGCCCAAGTGGGCTGGCCCAGTGGTTTTTTTCCCATGGTACAGGTGGGGAAACAGGCCCTGTAGAGGCTCCATCACCTGCAGTCACGTACCAGGCCTTTGCCGAAGCAGGACTCCCAGCCAGGCTGGAGCTCCCTGGCTGGAGCAGCGTCGGGAGAATTCCTGGTGGTCCTGCATAGCGCGGCCTGAGGGGCTTGGGGTGTGTTGAGTCAGCTGACCTCCAGGGAAAAAAATGGGGAGACGTGTGGAGGAGCTTGGGGCAGCCGTTTGCTCTAGGGTGGGAAAGAAGCAGGGCCGGGGGCCATAGACTCCATCCCAGCCTCTCCCTGCTCTCTGCCTGTGGTAGGACACAGCGTGCCAGGAATAGGTCCCTGGCAAGGTCTATGTCCCTTCGTGGTCCAGGGTCTGGGAATGTCTCTGGTGGTCTCCCCTGGTGGTGGGCTTGGGAGTTGCACCAGTTGGGAAATGAAGAGGTGGGAAGTTGATGGCATCACTTGTCCGGGAAGAGAGCGACGGGCTCACGGGGTGGAGGGTGGCTCTGCGTCTCAAACCTCTCTCTCTCTCTCAGGACAAACATCACGATGCTGCTCATGAAATCATCGAGACCATCCGGTGAGTACACGGCCTGCAGCGCGTTGTCTTCAGAGCCTGGGGCCGCGTCCGTGGACGCCCGTGCCCTGCGGACTCTGTGGTGGGGATGGCTGCCGCTGGGGTGGATTCCTGGAGGTGTTGCGAAGCGGATCGGGGTGACCCAGGGACAGCTGGAGCGGCTTCCTCCAGCTCCGTTCCTGGCCAGGGGGCGTAGAAGTCCTGAGCTGGTGGGGTGTCCAGTGGTCCTCCAGGGGCGTTGCACTGCCTTCCTTTGTCTCCTTGTCAGTCTCCCCACTGTGGGTTTTGGGCTGACCTTCACCCTCACGTGCCTTTGACGGCCTCCTGTCTGCCCCATGGGTGCAGAGAGGAGCGTTCCGGGGATGACTTGGATGGGCAGGAGGAGGAGGCCATCCCATCCTCGTGAGCTCCAGCCTGGTCTCCAGGGTCTGCAGCGACAGTGCGGGGAGGCCCTCCGGGTGCCTCTCTGCTGCCCACTAGGAAGCTGCCCATGGTGGCTGGCATTCTGCCTGTCTCAGGTGCTCAGGGTCAGAACCCTCACTGTGTGGCACCTGCAGGGAGGCCACATGTGTCCATGTGGCCCGGGCGTCTTGCTGGGCTGTTCCTTGGCATGCTGGGTGTGAGGACACCGCCTGTGCACACGCCCAGCATCTGCCCAGGCCTGCAGCTGCCACAAGGGCCATGCCGAGCTGCTCTTGGCCGGTGGCTCTGTGCCAGGGCCTGGCTCCTGAGGCCTGTGGTTCACTATTGGGGCCCGGCAGCCCCTCCCTTGCCAGGGTGTTTGAGGATTCAGTGAAATCGTTTGTGTAGGTCGGCCAGGGTGGGCCTGACCCAGGGCCTGTGCTTAGAATGTGGGATCTGCTTTTTTTTAATGTCATGATTTGTGGACCAGGCAGTGGAGTAGGGGCCCCTTTGTTCTTCGTAAAAGAATCCTGGTGTTATGGTTGGAGGGAGGGCTGTGGATCAGGCAGCTGGGCCCCAGCCCAGCCCCCGCCCAGCCCCAGCCCCAGCCCAGCTGCAGCATGCTCCTGGCAGCCAGCCGCCTCTCTCTGCCTGGGTTTCTCTTATTGCAGCCAGGGGCCAAGACTGTGCTGGCATGGACCTCTGTGGGTGCTCCTCACATAGGGCCGTGCAGTTTTTTTAAGGACGCTCAGGCCGTGCGCACTGGCTTACGTCTGTAATCCCAGCACTTTGGAAGGCTGAGGCAGGGAGATCACTTGAAGCCAGGAGTTCGAGACCAGCCTGGGCAACTTGACGAAACCCTGTCTTTACTAAAAAAATATAAAAATTAGCCGGATGTGGTGGCGGGTGCCTGTAGTCTCAGCTAGTTGGCTGAGGCAGGAGAATAGCTTGAACCCAGGAGGTGGAGGTTGCAGTGACCCAAGATGGTGCCACTGCACTCCAGCCTGGGCGATAAGAGTGAGACTCCATTGCAAATAAATAAATAAATAAGAATGCTCAGCTGGGCGTGGTGGCTCATGCCTGGACTCCCAGCACTTTGGGAGGCTGGGAGGGTTGATCATTTGAATCTAGGAGCTGGAGATTGGCCGGGCAACATAATGAGACCCTGTGTCTACAAGAAAGTAAAAAATTAGCTGGGCATGGTGGTGCACGCCTGTGGTCCCAGCTGCTTGAGGGGCCGAGGTGGGAGGATCACTTGAGCCCAGGAGGATCACTTGAGACCAGTGGCACTGTGATTGTGCCACCGCCCACCAGCCAGGCAACAGAGTGAGACCCTGTCTCAAAAAACAAAACCCAAACAAGAAAGAATGCTCCAGTGCTGTGGCTTCCCCGGGCCAGTGTTGTCTGTGCAGGTTCTGCCAGTGACGCCCAGACCAGCCTCTCTGGGTTAGGGTCTTGGTGCGGCAGGTGTGGAAGCCCCGCTCTGACCAGGCTCTTGCTGGTGGGTCTCGAGGTGCTCAGGCAGCAGGTGAGTTGCATCTGCTCCCCATGGGAAGTGGCCTGCACAGGCTTCTGGGGTCGGAGGAGACCCCGGGCCCCCGGATCTCAGGCGGTGACGGTGAGGGTGCCTCGCCGAGGAGACCCCGGGCCCCTGGATCTCAGGCGGTGACGGTGAGGGTGCCTCGCCGAGGAGACCCCGGGCCCCCGGATCTCAGGCGGTGACGGTGAGGGTGCCTCGCCGAGGAGACCCCGGGCCCCCGGATCTCAGGCGGTGACGGTGAGGGTGCCTCGCCGAGGAGACCCCGGGCCCCCGGATCTCAGGCGGGGACGGTGAGGGTGCCTGTCTGGCTGCATGCTCTCCTTCTGCAGGGCTCAGAGCTGACTGTCTTGTTTGAACCTTGTGTGTTTTCTGGGGAGTGCATCTGGAGCTTAAGTGTTGTAGGGAACAGGGGTCCAGGCACAGGGGTGCGCACCAACACCTGGGCATCCGTGGTGTAGGCAGAGGCCTCGAAACTCAAACCCCCTGGAGAGGCTGCTTTCTGCTATGTGTCCCCAGCACATGACCAGGGTTCTCACGATGTGACGCTGCACAGACCTTTTCTGTCTCACTTACCCCAGAAACACTGATGACGTTCTTACACAGCAAACACCATTCAGTCCCCATACGGCCAGTGTCCCAAGCGTGTCCTCCCACAGTGTTACTGTTTTTTTGGGTCAGAGTCTCGCTCTGCTGCTCAGGCTGGGGTGCAGTGGCGCCATCTCAGCTCACTGCAACTTCCACCTCCTGCAGCTCACTGCAACTTCTACCTCCTGGGTGCAAGCAATTCTCCTGCCTCAGCCTCCCAAGTAGCAGGGATTACAGGTGCTTGCAACCATGCCCAGCTGATTTTTGTATTTTTAGTAGAGATGGGATTTTGCCATGTTAGCCAGGCTGATCTCAAACTCCTGGCCTCAAGTGATCCAGCCCCCTCGGCCTCCCGAAGTGCGGGGAGGGCTGTTTAAAGATGGTTCGGCTGTCCCAGGCTCTCCTCGTTTGGATGTCCACTTGAGAATCAGCCTCTCCATTTCTCCAGAAAAGCCAACTGGGCTTTTTCTAGAAATTGGTTTGAGCCTGCAGTTCAGTTCGGGGAAAGGGGCGTTTAAACAATGTCACTCCCAGGTATTCCTGTTTCAGTGCTTTTTTTTTTTTTCGAGGCGGAGTCTCGCTTTCTCACCCAGGCTGGAGTACAGTGGCATAATCTCGGCTCACTGCAACCTCCATCTTCCAGGTTCAAGCAATTCTTCTTCCTCAGCCTTCCGAGTAGCTGGGATTACAGGTGCCCACCACCACGCCTGGCAAATTTTTGTATTTTTAGTAGAGACGGGGGTTTCACCATGTTGATCAGGCTGGTCTCGAACTCCTGACCTCGTGATCCGCCCGTCTCAGCCTCCCAAAGCACTGGGATTACAGGTGTGAGCCACGGTGCCGGCCTTTGGTGCTTTTTTATGTGGCATTTTGACAGTCCTTTGCTGCCAGTATGTGTAAAGACTGCTCCCTTTTGCCTGCCGGCCTTGCCTGTGCTGAGCTCGGGCAGCGTCCACGCGTATCCCTTAGCGTGCTCTGTGGCGCAGAACCACGGGACTCAGTGAACGCAATACCGTGCTGAGCTCTGGCGCCGTCTGTGGCGCAGAACAACGGGACTGAGTGAACGCCATACGGCTGCTCCTTTCAGGGTGCTTGCTGCTTGTTTTTATTGCCAAGTTGCTCTGGCCAGGACCTCCTGGACGATATGATGAGAAGTAACTGCAGACGGCTTTGCTCGCGTTGATCTCGGGGGCCTTGCTCAGTGCCTGGGGCTTTTCGTGATCTGTGTCGTGGGGTCCCCTGCCGGTGTCATCCGGGTGTGAAGGTGTTGACCAGGCTGGGGAGGGGTGACGAGAGGCACCAGTAATCACAGAGGGCAGGTACTGCAGCCCTTCTGACAGGATGCTATGTCTCTCAGTGTGGGAGAGTCTTGGGGGCACGTGAACCTGAGGTCGGGTCCTGGCCAGCTGGTTGGAGTCTGTGGCCGGGTGGGGACTTGGTGTGGGGTGGGGGGCAGTGAAGCTGCTCTCGGAGTTCTGGAAAGCTGCCAGCTGGACTTAGCAGGTTGAGAGGAGTGGGGAGCAGAGGCCGAACCCCCATCCCTCCCCGTTCCCTCCTGCAGAGCCGCAGGCCAGGCGGCTGGGGAAAGTGGGCCTTTGGCTGTCACAGTGTCTCGGTGACTGATCCCGTGCAGTTTTTAAGTGGAAGGCGTGTTCTTCCATTTCTGGCCTCTTGTGGGGTACTGTCCTGATGGCACCGAATGCCATCCTGTGTGCTTTCCCACCTGCCCACATGGGGCTGCTCAGACCTCTGTCCTGGTTCCTTCGGTGAATTGCAGTCACTAATTTTAGAGTAAAGCAGCTTTTCCTCCCTGGGAGGTGCTGCGCGTGGTTGTGAGGTGTCACTGCGCAGTTCCCTCACGTTTTTAAGGGATTGTGGGGTGTGTTGGTAGGGGATGTTGGTCTGCTGTTTCCTTTCTTGTCCTTTCTTTCCAGCCCTTTGTGTCTCTATGGTTTTGGTGTCAGGATGATGCTGGCTGCATAAAAACTGAAAAAGTTTCTGTAAGTTTAGTGTTGTGTCTTGTCAGTGTTTGATGGAATTCACTAGTGAAGCCGTCGGGGCCTGGAGCCGTCTCTAGGAAGCAAACTGACAGGTGTAGAGCTGCAGAGCTGTTGTTTCTTCTGTGTCAGTTTCGGTCATTCGTGTCCCTCGGGGGATGTTTATTTCATTGAGGCTGTTGGATTTATACCATTTTCTTTTGTTTTTATTGTGGAGACAGTCTTGCTCTGTCACCCAGGCTGGAGTGAAGTGGCGGGATCTTGGCTCACTGCAGCCTCAACCTCCCGGGTTGAAGCAATTCTCCTGCCCCAGCCTCCCGAGTACTAGGGACTACAGGCATGAGCCACTGCACTTGGCTCCATTTTCTTAGTATCCCTGATTCTCCTCTTACTGTCTGTAAGTTCTGCAGGGATGATGCCCCTTTCATGATTGGGTCCTTTTTTTTTTTTTTTCTTTTTTTTTTTTTTTTTTTTGAGACGGAGTCTTGCTCTGTTGCCCAGGCTGGAGTGCAAGGGCATGATCTCGGCTCACTGCAACCTCCGCGTCCTGGGTTCAAGCAGGTCTCCTGCCTCAGCCTCCCAAGTAGCTGGGACTACAGGCATGTACCACCACACCTGGCTAATTTTGTATTTTTAGTACAGGTGGGGTTTCACCATGTTGGCCAGGCTGCTCTCGAACTCCTGACCACAGGTGATCCACCCACCTCAGCCTCCCACAGTGCTGGGATGACAGGCGAGAGCCACTGCGCCTGGCCTTCATGATCCTTTTCAATATGGTATCAGGATCCAAGTGAAGTCAAAGAGTTTTAATGGGCTGATTTGTTTCCGTCTCTTCATCTATGGCCCCCTCCGCCTCATTTTTCTTGGCAGTGTTTGTTGATGAAGCTCTGCTGTATTTTGGGATTAGTTAATTCTTCAGATTCCTGTTGGCTTTATTTTATTTATTTGTTTATTTTTGAGATGGAGTTTTCGCTCTTGGTGCCCAGGCTGGAGTGCAGTGGCGCAATCTCGGCTCACTGCAACCTCCGCCTCCCAGGTTCAAGCGATTCTCTTGCTTCAGCCTCCTGAGTAGCTGGGATTACAGGCCTGCAACACCATGCCTGGCTAATTTTGTATGTTTAGTAGAGATGGGGTTTATTCATGTTGGTCAGGCTGGTCTCGAACTCCTGACCTCGTGATCTGCCCACCTCAGCCTCCCAAAGTGCCGGGATTATAGGTGTGAGCTACCGCGCCTGGCACCAGTTGACTTTAGTTTCTAGTCATCAGTTGCTTTTTGAGCTCTGATGTGGCCAGTGGGTCCCTAGACCAGCCCTGTAGCAGGTGCGTTCACTTAGCTCCCCGGAGCCACTGGCGTGTGGCCTGGAAGCCATGTAAAATCAGTGTACTTCAGTAACAGCTTCATGGTGCACATCGTAGCCTTAGTTTTGAAGTCACGCCTCCCTTCTCTCTCCACTCTGAGTGGAGTGGTAGGGATGTTTGTTTTCTGTTGGAGAGGATGCAGTGTTTAAGAACATGCTGGTAATGCTCAAGATTTTCACACCTGTAATCCCAGCTCTGTGGGAGGCTGAGGTGGGCGGATCGCTTCAGATCAGGAGTTCGAGACCAGCCTGGCCAGCATGGCCTAACCCCGTCTCTACTAAAAATACAAAAATTAGCCGGGCGTGGTGGCAGGTGCCTGTAATCCTAGCTACTCGGGAGGCTGAGGCAGGAGAATCGCTTGAACCCGGGAGGTGGAGGTCGCAGTGAACCAAAATCACGACAGTGCACTCCAGCCTGGGAGGCAGAGGGAGACTCTGTCTCAAAAACAAACAAACAAAAAGACAAAAGACAAAACAAAACCAAAAAAACCAAACCCCTCCTGATCGTTTCTGCTGCTGTGTTTCAGATGGGTCTGTGAAGAAATCCCGGATCTCAAGCTCGCTATGGAGAATTACGTTTTAATTGACTATGACACCAAAAGGTAAGCAGAGTCCTGCCCGGCCACTCCGCTCTGAGGACAGACGTGGCTCTTGGGGAGGACAGGAGGACGCATCCTATAATTAGCTCTTCTTAGATGGTGCAAGCTGATCTGAAATTTCCTTTTAGAGTTGGCCGTGGCCACCATAAAGTTATTTTGGTAGGAAATGTTTATCAACTCTTGGCAAAGGCTGTCAGAGGCTGGACAGAATTGGAAACTCCGGTTGTGGAAAGTGGGATTGGCATGTGTGGAGTCAGCCTGCGCTAGTGATGGCTCTTTTTATAGCGGGCGGCTGACGGCCAGAAGTCCGAGTTCCTGCCTGAGGCTGCTGGGAGGGCCTGGGCGACCTCAGGCTCCTTGGCAGCTCTGCTTCGACCTCAGTTGGGTTTCGTTAGTCCCTCTGTCTCCAGCCCTGTGGCTGTTAGCAGTTTTGCCCTGGCAGCTTCTGGGTCTTGGAGGAGGGTCTTGTGGGTGGAGAGGGGCAGGGCTGTCTCTGGAATGCTTGGAAGTGTTTTGTTTTTCTTTGAGAAGGAAGACATTCCAGGCTCACGCCTTTTTCAGCTCTTGGGAGTCTGAAATCGACAGAGTAGTCCTCCGTCAAGGGCTATGCTGTCGTGAGCTTAGGTGAGCCCCTCTCCACAGAGAGTCAAGCCTAGAGGGCCCTGGCACCCTCCCGGGCTGAGCACATGGCTGCACTTTACCTGGCTCTCCGGCCTCGCTGGCGTGTGGGAGGGACTCCTTTGTCTGTGGTCAGCGGTCTCAGCCTCAGTAAGCCTCGAGATCCTGTGCCCCTCCCTCAAGCCCTGCCCATTCCCTGGTCAGCACCCTGGTACCCCACAAGCAGACAAGCGCGTTGCTGGCAGGGTCCTCCATGCCGACCCGCTGCCGTGGATTTCACGCCACCTGCCCCGCAAGTCTGGGCCTCTCGCCACCCCTCATCAGGCGTGATGGTGTGCTGGGCCCTTCCCTGGTTTAGTATAAAGGGTGTGATGCAGCGTGCAGATAAACAGCCGCATGGCAGGGTCCACAGGGAGGGGCCTGCAGGGCCCTGCACAGAGCTATGTCTCTGTGGAGTTGGGGTGCACTCACCCCAAAGCTCTTTGCACCCTGTGCTTTTGGGTTTTCACGGAGGCTTCTTGGAGACTTGCTTGATGATTGCCTCCATCTCTCTCTAAGCTTCTTACTGCAGCTTGGGCTTTACCCTACCCGGGACCTTACAACAAAAGATGCTCCCGTCACCTAGAAGTTCCCAGCCATTGGCCGGGCGCGGTGGCTCAAGCCTGTAATCCCAGCACTTTGGGAGGCCGAGGCAGGTGGATCACGAGGTCAGGAGATCGAGACTATCCTGGCTAACATGGTGAAACCCCGTCTCTACTAAAAATACAAAAAACTAGCCGGGCGTGGTGGCGGGCGCCTGTAGTCTCAGCTACTTGGGAGGCTGAGGCGGGAGAATGGCGTGAACCCGGGAGGCGGAGCTTGCAGTGAGCCGAGATCACGCCACTGCACTCCAGCCTGGGAGACACAGCGAGACTCCGTCTCAAAAAAAAAAAAAAAAAAAGAAGTTCCCAGCCATCAGGAGCTTTATTAGGAACCGGAGGCCCCTCGGGTGGGTGGGTGTTGTTGGGCTGAGCCCTTTCGTATTAACCTGGGGCGCTTATGGCGCCTCACTTGTGTGTGGCCAGCGTCTGCCTTGGCTCTGAGCAGCGAGTGTGTCAGACGCTGTGCTCAAGGCGCCCCTGCACCTGGGTGTGTGGCGTCCTTCCCCTTCGTGTGGGATGGGCTTAGCCAAGGCTGGAAGGACGTCAGGGACAGGCTGGGCAGGGGGTAATTGTTGGAGCTGGGAGGACCACCTGAGGGACCGAGCCATTAGGGCTTCAGGCCAAGGACAGCGCAGCTCCTCTGAGCACCTGCATTTGCACATCCTGCCAGGGAAGGGTCTCTTCCCGGGAGTATGCAGAGATGATTTTGGGAGGGTCTGGTTGTCAGGGTTGAAGGCGGTGAGTAGAAGTGAAAACACAGGAGGGGCCAGCACTGCTCCCCGGAGCTGCGGGGAAGGCGGGAGGCAGCAGGCTGGCTCTGTTGGGTCATCTGACCCTGGCCAGATGCTGCTCATGGACCGAGGCCCACACGGTGCCTGCTGGCCCTTCACACTCCCTGGGCTACCTCCGCCCCTGTGTCCTTTGTCCTCTGGATGATCCAGGTTCTGTGTGGCCGTGCTCCCGGGGCTGTCAGCCAGCTTTTGTTCTTGGTGTTTGCTGCTCTTAAGTTCTCTTGCTTTATTCCCTGCAGCTGCTGCTTAAGAAAAGCATGAACCTGGCCTTTGGAGCACAGGTTTTCCTATGAGGAAGGGAAAGTGTGAACCTTGGGCACACACTGCCCAGGTGAATTCAGGGCTGCCAGGGCGAGGCAGGAAGAGCATGGGACTGGGGCTGGGGCGGGAGCAGGGGTCTGATTGCGCAACCACGTCTCGGAGCATCTGTCAGGCTCTTGGGGTTGCCCTCGGGAGGAAGCTGCCTGCGTGCACGTGGAGGCAGCGGAGGAAGGAGGCGGAGGAAAGTCCCAGCCGCGCCCCCCGCCCCGCACGGGTGCAGGTCTCTTCGGTGCCGGGGACTGGATCGTTCTCTGGCAGGGACTGTCCTGGACACTGCAGGTGCCGAGCAGGGTCCCTGTCTCCATCTGTTGCTTGCCTCGCCATGTTCCCGGGGTCCCCGGTGAGAGCCACTGTGTGTGACAGTGTTCACGGGACAGGTTACCCCTCCTCCTCCTGTCTCTTGGTCTGCTCTGGACACCTTCTGAGGTGGTGGGACAGACGCTGTCGTCCACATTTTGCCAGCGGTTTGGAAGATGAGCAAGTTATCCCAGGTCGAGACTGGACAGACTAGGCCAGGCAGACCCTGCAGCAGGCCTGCCCCCACCCCGGAAGCCCCTCTGAGTCTGGGCCTGGGCGTGGCCTGTGTTTCTTGTGGCTCACATGCCCCACAGACAGTGGGCGCTCCCTGGAGCACAGGTGCCCCCTGCTGCCCTGTTGGCCCTGCCCTGGATGCTGTTGGGCGCAGGCATTTAGGTAATGAAGCATTGCCCTGTGGCTAGGGCTGAGCGGGGCAGAGCTGCTGCCACGGGACTGAGTCTCACGGTGGACCCTGCTGTGCCACGTCTGACGTGACACACTGCTGACGTGTGAGTGAGTCGGAGCTTTTGAAGGACACGTGCACAGAGCAGTGCGGGCGTGGGTGGGGCACCCTCCGTTCTGCAGTGCTCCCTCCTCCTGCACCTGCCCCGTCAGAGGCCCAGTGATCCCTGGGACCCCAGCCATTCACCTGCCTCTGGCGATGGTGGCTATCCCCAGCCAGGGCAAGGAAGACCCTCTAAGGCCGGCCCCAGGGGTCCCTGCTGTTGGGCCGGCCTCAGTCCCCCTCGAGTCCTCTTTCTCTCCTCACGCCTCCAGCACACCTGGACCTCAGCTTTGTGTGGGGAACCTGGGCAGGTCCAGACTGCCTCAGGGCTCAGTGCTTTCCTGCACCAGACTCTCGGCTGGCCTCCTCGCCTGTGCGTCAAACCTGAAATCTCCATCAGGTTGGAACCTGAGGCTTCTGCCAGAGGGGTCTTGGCCAGCTGGCTGGTGGCTGTCCAGCCAGAGACCACACCGTGGAGCCTGCGCTGTCCGTGTGCTGTCCCCTCCCATGCATGCGGCTCGCGCTGGCCCGTGTGACCAGGGCCTTCCCTTGCCTTTTTCAGCTTCGAGAGCATGCAGAGGCTCTGCGACAAGTACAACCGCGCCATCGATAGCATCCACCAGCTGGTAGGTGGCTTGCCCCTGCCCGGGCGGTCAGTAGTAGTGCCAGGCTCCCAGACCCCTCCAGACCCCTTACGTCACCACCTTGTGGCACAGGGCTCCCCTTAGAGCCCCCAGGGATTGGAATGTGCAGGATGGGGGGGACCGTGGTCTGTGGGTGAGTGGTGTGGGGGCTGCTGAGGCTGGGCTATGTCCTCGTGGGCCACGCCAACTGCGTGCTGTGGCCATGTGCCAACGCAGAGCCATCCGTGGTTTGTGTGCTGAGGCAGGGCCCTGAGGGTTGTGGTGTCTGCACATGCCTCTGCAACCCTGGGTTTGTGACCGTGGGCCCCAGCAGAGGCAGGGTCCCTGTCCTCCCCAGGCTGTGTGAATGCCGGCCTTCCCCTCGTACTTCCCCCACACCGCCTGCCTTCATCAGGCTGGATGCTGGCCTGGGCTGCGCCCTTGGACACCCCGGTCCTGCTGTGTCTCGTGAGGCTTTCCTCACAAAGGACGGGGGACACAGCGAGCTGGGGTGTAGCAGGGAGGGGAGCGTGCTGCTTCCCATGTTCTAGAAGGCGCCGGGGGCCCCTGGGGCATGAGGGCAGGGAAGCTCTTTCTTGAAAGTCTTGCTGTGGAGGGAGTCCTGCTGGGGGCGGCATGGGCTCACTCAGCCCTCCTGAGTGGGGCTGGGCTGTCCCGCCCCATGAGCCTGCCACCCTGCCCCGGCTTCCCCCTCACCACGTGCATGCAGCTCTGTGGGCCCCTGAGAACTGAGCTGGCCGGGGCGAGAGGGGACCGACCACCTCAGCCTGCTGCAGGCGGCGGGGAGGAAGGCGGGGTTCCAGGTGGGCGAGTCAGGTGAGGTGCGGCGGGGAGGAAGGCGGGGTTCTAGGTGGGCGAGTCAGGTGAGGTGCCACGGGGAGGAAGGCGGGGTTCCAGGTGGGCGAGTCAGGTGAGGTGCGGCGGGCTCAAGGCTCTTTCATGGGGCTCGTGGCACCTGATGGGGGTCCCTTGGTGTCGGCGCCCCGCTCTGCTGCCTCGGCCTGGAGGAGGGATGGTGGTCTCGGTGGCCTGTGTGGTCTCGGTGGTCTTGCCAGTGAGGAGAGAGGCCTGTGGTGGGAGGAGGAGCCTCCTGGGACCCCTCTGAGATGGGGCCTGTCCCTGGGGATGCTGCTTTGCTGCTTGTAGGAAATGGGGCTGGGTTGGAAACTGACCTGGGAACCTGGCGGCCACCCCACAGGTGGACGAGAGGCCCTGCAGCCGGCTCCTTGCTTCTGCTGGGAAAGGGCCTAGGTCTCAGGGGTGGAGGGGCTGGGCAGCCTGTAGCCGTGCGGTTTATGTGACATGGCCGGGCCACCCTCTGCAGTGGAAGGGCACCACGCAGCCCATGAAGCTGAACACGCGGCCGTCCACTGGGCTCCTGCGCCACATCCTGCAGCAGGTCTATAACCACTCAGTGACTGACCCCGAGAAGCTCAACAACTACGAGCCCTTCTCCCCTGAGGTGTACGGGGAGACCTCCTTCGACCTGGTGGCCCAGATGATCGACGAGATCAAGATGACTGACGACGACCTGTTTGTGGACTTGGGGAGCGGTGAGTGTCGCCCGCCACGCCCGGCTGCTGTGCACTTCCAGGCCACACGCTCTGTGCCTGACCCACACCTGCTTGGAGAAGAGTTTAACAGGGACTCGCGATGTTGGCGTGGACGGCGCTTCCTTTTCCCGGCCCCTCTGTCTCGTTGTGGGTCCGTTCCTTTCCCCAGCCCTGACCTTCCCCAGAGCCCGGGGCTCTACCCAGAGAGGAGAAATCGCAGGAACCCAGTGGTTCCCAGACCAGGCCCATCCTTCCTGGTGCCCAGAGACTCTGCTTTTCCCCTGCTTCCCACCAGCGGGGGAGCTAGACCTGTGCCCCTCTGTTGCTCACTCCCAGAAGCTGCCACTCGCTAGCCTGGGCCCCAGCCCAGTCCCCACCCATGCTGCAGCCCACTGCGGTCCTTCCCTGGGCACACCTGCTCCCTTTGCAGCAGCTGGAAAGTTCCCATGCAGAGGAAAACCCCAGGTCCCTGGTGGAGGCCCTCTCGCCCTCCCTGCATCCCCGGCTTCCCTCAGTACCCCTGCGTCTGGGCCATGCCCTGCCCCTCCCAGGTTGGGGCTCAGGGTGGCCTCGGCAAGTCCCTACAGACCACCTCCCACATGCTGGCATTCTTTCGGCCTCCCCCTGCACTCAGAGTCTGATAGGCGACAGGCTCTGCTTGTGAGGCGTCGTCTCCTCTCAACCACGGTCGGGGCCCCTTGAGACCAGGCCCCAGGTGTGGGTTTCTGGCCCTGTCTTGAGCCCCGGTGTGGCCTGGCCGAGGCATAGATGAGCAGTCAGCTCAGGAACAACCTCATCAGCCTGACTCGTTCCTGATGGGACCACCCCATCCAGGCAGGGCTGACGGGGCCACCGGCCGACAAGGGTCAGATGGCGGAGGCCCCTTCTCCACAGTGTCTACACTGTCTCTGGGCTTCTTGGACCTCGATGGACATGTGAACCTTGTGCCTGCAGGCATGCGAGCCCCACATCTGCCTCACTCCACAGTCCTGGCTTTGACGTGGGGGAGGGGCCCCGAGGGCAGGGACCAAGAGGACTTTGCACAGACCCAGTGTGGCGGCTCACGCCTGTCATCTTAGCGCTTGGAAGGCTGAGATGGGAGGATCGCTTGAGGCCAAGAGTTCAACACCAGGCTGGTCAGCGTAGCAAGACCCCATCTATATTTACTTATTTAAATTTATTTCCAAATTTTAAAAATGCATTAAAAAGAATGTATATTGGCTGGGTGTGGCGGCTCACGCCTGTAATCCCAGCACTATGGGAGGCCAAGGCGGGCGGATCTGAGCTCCTAAGGTCAGGAGTTCAAGACCAGCCTGTCCAACATGGTGAAACCTCTTCTCTACTAAAAGTACAAAAATTAGCTGGGTGTGGTGGCACACGCCTGTAATCCCAGCTACTCGGGAGACTGAGGCAGGAGAATTGCTTGAACTTTGGAGGCGGAGGTTGTGGTGAGCTGAGATCACATCACTGTACTCCGGCATGGGTGACAGAGTGAGACTCCGTCTCAAAAAAAAAAAAAAAAAAAAAAAGGCATATCTGGCTGGGATCAGTGGCTCCTGCCTGTAATCTCAGTGCTTTGGGAGGCTGAGGTGGGAGGATTGCTTGAGCCCAAGAGATTGAGGCTGCAGTGAGCCAGGATCTCACCACTTGCAGTCCAGCTTGGGCGACAGAATCAGACCCTGTCTCAAAAACAAAAAATTAAAAAGGCGTATATGTTTTAGATGACAGCCTAGCACTTGCCGGCCCGGCTCTGGGCCCCTGTCCCTGTGTGCTTCTCTTCCCGCTGCTGTGGTGGTAGCGGTCTGTGCCTGCTGTGGTTGTGCCATGGTTCATTCCCTGGAGCGCAGAGCTGCCTAGCAGGGGAGGAGAGGCGGCTTGACACCCCCAGTGTGTGCTGCTGCCTCCGCCCTCCTGACGCTGGCACATCTGCAGCCCCCGTTCCCTCCTCCTCCCTTAGAGCCGGGGGTTGCTAGGTTGTGCGCTGACGCTGTGAAACCGCGGCGGCCGGGAGACTGTCCTGGCTGCAGGGGCTCCTCACTGCCTCTCCTACCCCACATCGAGTCTCAGTCCAGTCCCGCTCATGAGCCTTCCTGGGGTGCCGTGAGATTTCATCAGCCAGGTTGCTCTGTGTCTGTGTGGTGGTGACGCAGGGATAATTTGAGGTGAACGGGAGCCTTTCCAGACCTGCCAAGTCTCGGGCAGCCCTGTCTGAACAGTGAACACCACATAGGGCTTTTAGACTCAAAATGAATTCTGGGTTTCGGGGGCCACCAAGTAATGTCCATGGATGACACGTTGTGATGACCATCCCCTTGTGGGGGCTCTAGTGGGGGCCTGGTCTCACCCTGAGTGACCTTGGAGCATCGGATATGTGTGGAGACTTGTGGCCTCCCCTGTGGGTCTTCATGGCTGCATCCTTGTGGCCTCTGTCTCTGAGGCTGTCATGGCCTCCCGGATGGCATCTGAGTGCTGTGTGGTATCTGATGGATCTCTCTGATCACAGGTGTGGGCCAGGTTGTGCTCCAGGTCGCCGCTGCCACCAACTGCAAACATCACTATGGCGTCGAGAAAGCGGACATCCCGGCCAAGTATGCGGAGGTGAGCAGGTCTGGGCGCCAGGGTGTGTTGGAGGCAGGGGACCATCAGAGAAAGTGATGCCCTGGGTGCCTCCACCCCACTGCTGTGGGACTTCCGAGTCTGGGCGGCGTTCTTTTTTTTTTTTTTTTGAGACGGAGTCTCGCTTTGTCGCCCAGGCTGGAGTGCAGTGGCCGGATCTCAGCTCACTGCAAGCTCCGCCTCCCAGGTTTACGCCATGCTTCTGCCTCAGCCTCCCGAGTAGCTGGGACTACAGGCGCCCGCCACCTCTCCCGGCTAGTTTTTTGTATTTTTTTAGTAGAGACGGGGTTTCACGGTGTTCGCCAGGATGGTCTCGATCTCCTGACCTCGTGATCCGCCCGTCTCGGCCTCCCAAAGTGCTGGGATTACAGGCTTGAGCCACTGTGCCCGGCTTGGGCGGCGTTCTTTCCAGGCCCAAGACGTCTTAGCTGCCTGCAGGGTGTGCCTGTGAATAGGGTGCCCGCATGCCCTCACGGCCCATCCCAGGCCGGCCCTCCAGGCCTGCTCAAGCGCTGCGTGGGCGTCTCTGAGCCTGTTTCACAGCACGTGCCACAAGTGAGGCGGGAAGTGCTCAGCTCCACCTCATGGCACAGCCCTCTGAGAAGTGGGGTGTTTTGGGTGGCCTGCCCAGGCGGGCGCATTGAGGCCCCACTGCCCTGAGAGTTTGTAATGGGCGTTTGGTTTCTTTCCTTCCAGACCATGGACCGCGAGTTCAGGAAGTGGATGAAATGGTATGGAAAAAAGCATGCAGAATACACAGTGAGTGCCATCGCTCCGCCCTGGCTCCCATCGCCGGCCCCATCCCCGCTCCCACCCTCCTCTTAGCCCCTCCTTTCTTGCCAATGTTGGCACATGGCTTTTGGCACATGGCGTG
Source organism: Macaca nemestrina (assembly GCF_043159975.1). Classification (NCBI taxonomy): domain Eukaryota; kingdom Metazoa; phylum Chordata; class Mammalia; order Primates; family Cercopithecidae; genus Macaca; species Macaca nemestrina. The sequence continues at coordinate 1,703,874 of NC_092144.1, forward strand.
CCCCCTGGAGTCCCCTCTGGTTTTTATAGGGCTGCCTGGGCGTGGCCTCTGAGCCCGCAGCAGGTGCCTCTGTTGGCACTGTCGCTCCCATCCTCTGTGACATGGCTTCTGTCCCTCGGCAGCGTGCGGTGCACAGAGGCGGTTCAGGGAACGGGCTCGGGGCTCCACGGAGCGGAGGCCTGTGGGACAGGCTGGGTTCTGGGCTGGTTGCAGCGTCCTTGGGGTGTCATCCCTCACTGGGGACAGCCTTGTTTGGACGGGTTCCTGGTCCTCAGTGCCGTGTTCTTCATGACAAGCCGGCAACCTCGGGGTGGGCAGTGTTCTCTCCCGCCCTGTCGTGATGCGGTCTGAGGTGCTCCTCCCGTGTGCCCTGTGGATGGCGCCGCGTGTGGATGGCGCCGCGTGTGGATGGCACCGCGTGTGGCTGTCCCTGCGGGGTGTGCACTCCCCTGGATGGCTGAGTGGCGGTGGGATGGGAGTGGGCGTGGGAAGGGGATGCTCTTTAGGGAGCAGGAAGGACGGTTTTCCTGACCCAGGTCGGGTGATTACTGGGCCACAGCTTCCAGGAGTATCTGCCACTCCTGCATCCTCCCCGGACTCCTTCCCACCCCGTGCTAAGTCCTTAGATACCAGGCTCCACCCTGGTCCTTTCCACACAGAGGCCTGCAGAGCTGGGTCCTTCCTTGACCTGTGCTCTCCTCCTCCCAGTCCCAGCTGCCCAGGAACTCACCTGTGGTGGAGTCTGACGGCGCTTGGGGCCCATTGGCTCTGCCTCCCAGCAATGTCTCAGACCTGCGGACTCCATCCCCTCCCTGCCCTCGTGGGGTGTGGGCTTGGTGCTGGCGCAGCTGCTCCTGTGATGTGGATTGGAGGGTGGCTTGGGGTCTGGGGTGCAGGAAGGTGGGTGCTTCCTGTTCTAGACTTGGAGCCCCTGGAGTACAGAGCCCGCAGCCACTTGAGTCCTGAGAGGCCTCCCTGACAAGGCGGAAGGAGTGCTGGGCAGGGCGGTCGCCAGGTCACCACCTTGGGAGGACGATGGCGCAGGAGTCGCTAAGCTGCCCAGCAGAGCAGCTCAGGATGGAACATGGCAAGGCCAGCTCGTGATCCCAGGTGCCTGCGGCAACACAGTTCCTGGGCGGAATCTGCACGTTTGAGAAGCAACAGAAACAAGGTGTTCAGAGGTCCTGTTGTCAGTCGACTCTCACAGTTCAGAGGGACCAATGAGGGACACAGGTGGTGTAGTTCCAGTCCCCTCCTAGGCGGTGCCCGCCCCTCACTGTCTCCTCAGCAGGGTGGGTGGAGGTGTGGCCAGGGCTGTGTACCCGCCCCTCCGTCTGGAGCTCCCTGCCGAGGCGCCCTCTGTGGGCCTGTCAGTCGGGTCCTTCCTCAGATCGCTGTGAGGCCTCGGCATTCCTGTCATTGCCACGAGTGGGCGTGCATCCTGCCTAGCACACATCCCTGGCCCCCAGCTCAGACCTCTCCATGCTGTCCCACAGCACAGGTGAAGGCCAGAGTCAGGGTGCTGGGCCCTGATCCCTTGCCGGCTGGTTCTGCCCTGGGTGTCCTGGCTGTGGTGGTCTGAGCAGATGAACCTGAGTGGGGACACAGATGCATGGTCCAGGCAGGCCATCTTCCCCTGTGAGGCCTGACATGGGCTGCAGTGGCAGGGACACCTGAGTCAGGCAGTGTCCTTCTTTGCATCCTCAGGGAGGGAGCTGCTGGCTGGAAACTTTTGTTGTTGTTTTTTAGAGGCAGGGTGTTGCTCTGTTCTCCAGGCTGGAGTGTGGTGGTGCAATCATAGCTCATTGCAGCCGTGAACTCCTGGGCTCAAGTGATCCTCCCACCTCAGCCTCCTGAGTAGCTGGGACTGCAGGCGTGCACCACCACACCTGGCTAATTAAAAAAATAATTTGAGTAAGACACAGTGGCTCACGCCTGTAATCCCAGCACGTTGGGAGACTGAGACGGGCGGATCACCTGAGTTTAGGAGTTCAAGACCAGCCTGGCCAACATGGTGAAACCCCGTCTCTGCTAAAAATACAAAACCTGGCTGGGCATGGTGGTACGCACCTGTAATCCCAGCTACTTGAGGGGCTGAGGCAGGAGAATCACTTGAACCCAGGGGGCGGAGGCTACAGTGAGCCGAGATCGCACCCCTGCACCGAAGCCTGGGCGATAGAGTAAGACTTTGTCTCACACACACATACACACACACACACACACACATACAAATTGTAGCAACGGGGTTTCACAGTGTTGGCCAGGTTGGCTTAAACTTCTGTGTTCAAGCCATCCTCCTGCCTTGACCTGCTAAAGTGCTGGGATTACAGGCGTGAGGGTGCCTGGCTGCCTCCGTGTCTTTTTGAGGCTTGACAGCCTATTTCTTTTTATTGCTGAATAGTAGTCCATAGTCTGGATGTGCCACAGTTAATTCACCCACTCGCCTGCTGAGGCCATCTGGGCTGCTTCCACAGTTCGGCAGTTATGAGCACAGCTGCAGTAAAGGTCCGTGTGCAGGTTTCTGTGTGGGTGCAGGAGCTCCACTCCTGTGGGTAGACACCAGGCAGCACGATTGCTGGATCGTCTGGAAAAACCGCCAGACTGCCTCGCAGTGAGTCTACACCATCTGCGTTACCTCCAGCGGTGAACAGGAGTTTCTGTTGCTCCATGTCCTGGCCGGCACCTGGTGCCATGAACATCTAGGGAGGTCATTGATACTTTCTCTTCCCCTCATCTCCTGAAGCCTTGCTGCAACATGAGTTCCTGGAGTTCTTACCGATTCCTTGTGGTTTTCTTTTTCTTTTTTTTTTTTTTTTTTGACATCAGAGTCTTGCTCTGTTGCCCAGGCTGGAGTGCAGTGGCACAAGCTCAGCTCGCTGCAACCTCCGCCTCCTGGGTTCAAGCGATTCTCCTGCCTCAGGCTCCCGAGTAGTAGGGATGACAGGCGCCCGCCACCATGCCCAGCTAATTTTTGTATTTTTAGTAGGGACGGGGTTTCACCATGTTGGTCAGGCTGGTCTCAAATTCCTGACCTCATGATCCGACTGCCTCTGCCTCCCAAAGTGCTGGGATGACAGGCGTGAGCCACCGCGCCCGGCCTCCTTGGCGTTTTCTGCACTGACACTTGTGTCGCCTGCAGACACGGAGCTTTGCCTTTGCCTTCGCAGTCCCTGTCCCTTTCCTCTCCTTTTCCTGTCCTCTTGTACTGGCCGGCGTGGGCATTTCCCATGCGATGTGAGTCATGGGGCAAGATGGTTACCCTTCCCTGCCCTGCTCTTGGTGGGCAGCTGAGCACCTGGCCATGGAGCACGGTGTTAGTGGCGGGCTTGTGTGGATGCTGTCCCTCGGGTGGAGGACAAGCCCGCAGTCCTGAGTGTGCGGCACGCGTTTTTTCGGTGCTGCTTCTAGTGTCAGCGCAGTGCTGTGGTTTCCATTCCTCAGCCTGTTGCTGTGATGGGTTTCCAGTGTTGAATGTGTCCCCCTTGGTCAGCGTGCGATCCTGTTTATCCGAAGCGGGATTCTGCTGGCTGATGGGCCGCTGAGGTGTTTTCTGCCGTGGTGGGAGCCGCGGTCTGCAGTGCTTCCTTGCGGCCGCACCTGTCTGGTTTGGTCTCTGGGTGGTGCTCCCTCGGCTTCTGTTCTGCTGTGTATGACCAGGACTTGTGCACCCAGGGCTGCGGGCCCAGCTCTCCTTCCCTTTCTTGTGCTGATTGTTCCCGAATGCCCTGCCCACAGTGGAAGCTGTGTGGTGTCCTGGGCCCTGGGTCCACTTGCACTCCGGCCGGAAGTTCCCACGTGGGTTCCTGGCTGTGGCAGGAGAGCCACACAGATCCCAGCACAGAGGATGGAAGCCCTCGCCGTGGTTCCCAGCGATGGCCAGGAGGGCGCCACGGTGCCTTCCTCCGAGTGGTCTGACCGGGCTGAGCCTTGCTCAGGAGAGGGTGGCTGTCAGGTGCGGGGGCTGCCCCAGCGCTGCTCCCCCTTCTGCCTCATCTCGTCAGCGTCAGGGTCAGCACCCTGCTTCTAGGGCCTGGGTCCGCAACATGGCTGAGCAGCGTGGTGTCTCCTATGGCGCAGGCGCTCCCGGCGTGGAGCTGCGTTCGTGGTCTGAATTCCGTGCGGGTTTAGGTACTCACGGTCGGGCCAGTGGCTCCTGAGATGTGTCTGGGAGCATGATTTGGGGGGAAGGATGGCATTCCTCAGGGCTTTGGTAACGTGTCGGAAAGAACCTGGTGGTGGGGAAGGCAGGTGTCGATACCAGCCTCCACCTCTGGCATCCGTGCTGTGCGCGGCCAGCTCCGGCGTCCGTGCTGTGTGCGGCCAGCTCCGGCGTCCATGCTGTGCGCGGCCAGCTCCGGCGTCCGTGCTGTGTGCGGCCAGCTCTGCTGCGGAGGGTGGGCGAGAGAGGCTTCTCCCGACTGTCCCTTGCCCTTTCTGAGGGAACTTCCATTCTGATGTTGGAGGAAACCCTCAGAGCAGCTCTCTGTGGCTTTGCCCGTGCTCTGCTTGGGAGGCTCCAAGTCCTCCTGCCCGGAGCGGTGTCACCAGCGAGGCTCCCAGAGACCCAGACTCCCGGTTCCTATGGGGCCGGGGTTCCAGACTCCAGAGGGAAGCAGGGTTGCACATAAACCATGGCGTTTGCAGGAACAGTTTGGCCCCAGAGCCTGCCCTGTCATGGAGCGCAGGGGACCCCAGGGTGGGTTCCCAGCCCCAGGCCTGCGATGCGAGCCCGGGTCTGCTGAGTGCTGCTCAGGACTTGGGATTTGAGTCATTTCCTGGGTGGCTTGTCCACGGGGAATGAGGGATGTTCACAGGGTCTGTCAGGTGTAGAGAGGGAGGAGACGGGTGTTGGGGCAGCCCAGCACCTGCAGAGGCTCAGGATGGCCTGTCTGCACCTCCCATCCCGCCTCCTCCCTCCTGGGAACTTCCCCTGGCCTTGGAGAGCAGAGGATATATAGCTGCTCCTGGCTGGGGCGGGCGTCCCTGCCCTCTGGATCTGCATCTGCGTGGACGGGTGGCCCTGTCCTCCGGGCCTGGAGCGGGGGTGTTCCTGTCTCTCTCGGGATGGGTGGGTGGGCCACCCTGTTGCTTGGGGCAGCGGCTTGCTTGTGGGATCTTCTCTGCTCAGGGACTCCCCCCCATCCTGAGAGACACTCGGTGGGCACTGGGCCTGCGGCTGCTATGAAAGAAGTGTTGCGGGTCCTCCCTCGGCCCTTGGGGTGCAGGTGTGGGCTTCTTCGACCGTGACTCAGGTTGCCCTGACCCCCAACTACTCCGGCCCCCAGCATGTCTGTGGATGGGCCTGTCCCGGACATTTCACAGAAATGGGATCACACACTGCGTGGCCTTTTGTGTCTGGCGTCGTCTCTCACTGAGCATGATGTCCTCAAGGTGCATCTGCGCTGTGGCCTGGGTTGGAGCCTGGCTCCTGCTCCTGGCGGGGTCCTGCTTCCGTGCGCACGGCCTTGCTGTGCTCTGTTGATCTTTCATCTAATGGACTCTTGTCTGCTTCCACCTTTTGGCTGTGATGAGTTGTGCTGGCTTTTGGAGGCATTTGTGTCGGGCTTTTGCGTGGGTATGTTTCTTTCTCTGGGAATGGAGGTGGTGGTGGTTTTGAAGGATTTGAAAGGCGGGGTCTCAGTTATCCAGATGCTACTGCGTCGGGCAGCTAGGTTAATAAGAGGTGTTTCCTCCTGGACGGTGCTTGGTCTTGAGGTCTGGAGGTGGACCGGCGTCGGTCTGCAGCTGGCTTTGCTGTGAGTGCGGCGTGGAGCTGGGGGACAGCGCTGCTCTTAGCTCAGCAACGCACAGGGGCGGACACCCCCAGGGACTGGTGGCTCAGCTTCGCAGTGTGCATGTTTCTTGCGGTTGGTGAGGGAGGGACAGAGCTCGGCACTAGGCTTTCCCGGCCTGGCCAAGTGTTGCTGCCTGCCGTGGAGAGTGCCCCCCAGCGTCCCTCCACCTCCCTCAGGCACTGCCTGGAGCCAGCATGGTGGGGACTGCAGGCCCTGCCTTGGGGCGCCCCTGCTGGCCACTTCTGGTCCTGGGAGTGGCTGCAGCCCCTGATTTTGAGCTTACATTTCTAGGAGACTGCAGCATGGCTGGCAGGTGTGTGTTGGTGTGGCTGTGGTCCCCTTGGCTGGGCCTGGCCTCCCCAAGTGGATGCTGGAGCACGAGGACCTGTCCCGGCTTCTCAGGAGGTCCTGCCTATTCTCTGCGCGTCCCTCTCGCCTGCCCTTCTGCCTGCAGTTCCCAGGGCTGCAGCCGGTGGGGCCTGGGCGTCCTCCTGCTCCTTCCCTGCAAGCAGAGCTGTGCTCATTTCATTCTTTCTTCACAGGGGCCGGGCGGGCTGGGGCTGCCAGGGAGGCTGGGGGTTCCCACTCATGCCTGTTTTCTCTTTTCAGTTGGAGAGAGGCGATTTCCTCTCAGAAGAGTGGAGGGAGCGAATCGCCAACACGAGGTATGGCCGGCATGGGGCGTGCGGGGCATGTGGGGTATATGCTCACGGGCGGGCAGTGGCCATGGCACTGGAGTCCGGGAACGGCCCCTCACTCCTGCGCTGGCTGTGTCAGGAAAGAGGCCGGTGGGGACAGGAAGGGCGCCTTTCCCTCACCCTGGGTCTCCCTCTGAGGGCGCGCAAAGCGGACATGCCCAGCAGATGTGCCCAGCAGAGCCCCTGTCAGCCCCTGCAGACCCTGCTGGCAGTGAGCCTGTTCCTGCTGCCCTATCCCCTTGACTTTCTCGCCTGGGTTCCTGGGCCTCCTCCCCGCTCAGGCTTGGTCTGGGGGTCTTCCTGTCTCCGTGCATCCCTCCTGGAGTGGCTGGCACCCACACAGTGTGCACAATGGTCCCAAGCCATCTTGGCGCTGCCTGGGCTTGCCCCCTCCGCGCCGCCTCTCACCCAGGCCCAGGAGCTCAGGGCACTGTCCAGGTCCCTCCCCACTGCCACCTGTTTGTCCTGGTGGCTACCGGCTCTGTGTGGCTGGGCTGGGCCCCTGTGCTCTCCACTGCCCAGCCTGGGTGTGGCCACGGTGCTCCAGCGTCTGCCAGGGACCCTGGGGGCCCAAGGCTCTTGTGAGAGCAGCCGGTGAGGTGGGGTCAGCAGCCGGCTGGGCCCTGCTCCCCCAGTCCCGCTGTCCTCCCTGCTCCCCTTGTCCTCCCAGCATTCCTTGTCCTCACGTCCCTTGTCCTCCCTGCATTCCTCGTCTTCCCCACATTCCTCGTCCTCCCCATGCCCCTCGTCCTCCCTGCATTCCTCATTCTCCCTGCATTTCTCGTCCTCTCCATGGCCCTCGTTCTCCCTGCGTCCCTCGTCCTCGCCACGCCTCTCATCTTCCCCACACCCCTCCTTCTCTCTGCATTCCTCTTCTTCCCCATGCCCCTTGTCCTCCCCGCACCCCTTGTCCTCCCTGCCCCCTCGCTCCTGCTGTCTTCCCTGTGCTTTTCTTCCTCTCGGGTGTGCTCATGGCTTATGGTTAAGTGTCCCCCATGGAAAGGGTTTGGGGTACAAGTAGAAAATGGGGGTTTCTTTTCCCAAAAGGTTCCTAGGTTTGCTCTTCTGTGTGAACTTCTATTTGGGTTGGGGCACTGTGCCCACCGGCGGGTGTTCTGCCATCTGGAGGGCATCGTGCTGACCCTGTGGTATCCCCATCCCATGGAGTGGTGGTGGGAGCACAGGGGGACCTGCAGCGGTCAGGCCGTGATTGCTGTCTTGTAACAAACTCTTAAGCCAAGAGGCCGGGCGCGGTGGCTCAAGCCTGTAATCCCAGCACTTTGGGAGGCCAAGACGGGCGGAGCACGAGGTCAGGAGATCGAAACCATCCTGGCTAACACGGTGAAACCCCGTCTCTACTAAAAAAAAAAAATACAAAAAACTAGCCGGGCGAGGTGGCGGGCGCCTGTAGTCCCAACTACCCGGGAGGCTGAGGCAGGAGAATGGCATAAACACGGGAGGCGGAGCTTGCAGTGAGCCGAGATCCGGCCACTGCGCTCCAGCCTGGGCAACAGAGCAAGACTCTGTCTCAAAAAAAAAAAAAAAGAAGGCGAGAGATTTCCTGGCATCCCGTTGACATCTGGGCTTGGTGCAGGCTCTCGCAGTTCCTCTCTAGGAGCTGCCAGCCTCGCTGCCTTGCTGGGTAGCCCCAGCCCTGGGCTCAGCCTGCTCTGGCTCTGGGCATAGCGTACAGATATTGACCAGGAGGGGCTCCTCCCACAGGTTGCCCGCTGACTGTGGGGCCTCGCACTCTGGCCTCAGCCTGTTTTCCCTTTCCTGTGTCTCACCCACGATGGTGGTGGCTTTGGAGGTGGCATCATGGAGTTTGCTTCTCTGAACACCCAGTTACCCAGGTCTTTCTGGCTCATGCCGCTCAGCCGCCTTGGCCACCTGAGCTCAGCCAGCCTTACGTCTAGCCTCCCTAAGTGCAGTCCTGAGTGGGGAACACAGGCGGCCCCAGGACCCTCATTTGAGGATGGTGGCCTGGGAAAGCTGTGCGGGGCCTGCATGGGAGGGAGCCTCCGGTTCCCCGCTGCTCGCCAGGGGGTCTGAAACGCTGCCAAGGGCGCCTCGCCTGGGGCCCGTTGTCTGCGGTGTCTGCGGTCTCTGCGGCGGTTGAGCGGGAGCCTCTGCTTGGTGCCCCTGTGGCAGTCCAGCCCCCTGCTGGGCCTCTGTTTTTGGCCACCTGCCTTCTTCCCTCGGCCTTTGGGTCCTTCACGGCTGCTCCTCCTGCATTGTGTGGGCTGCTCGTGAACCTTCCCAGATCACTGGACTCCAAGATTCACGATAAGGGACTTGGCCCCGAAGCCCGCCCCTCTGTTTTCGGCCCCACTCAGAAGAGGCCGCAGTTGTCTTTTCCCTGCACCTGAAACCCACGGTGTGCGCTTGGCGGTGTGGGCTTGGCCCTGGAGGTGGCGGGCGGGTGTGGGCAGGGCCTGGCACCGACAGCAGCGGTTGTTGGCTCTGCCGGGTGGCTGTGCCCGTGAGACGAGCCTTCATGGCACTGAACTGGAGTATTGTTTTGCAGTGTTATATTTGTGAATAATTTTGCCTTTGGTCCTGAGGTGGATCACCAGCTGAAGGAGCGGTTTGCAAACATGAAGGAAGGTAAGGCGCCCTCCTCACCGGTCTGTGCTGGTGTGACGTGATTGAGGAAGTGCGGCGGCCGGGAGGTCCCCGCAAGTTGTCCTGCAGAAGGCAGCTCAGACTTGGGGTCCTTAGTCCCCTGGGAGCCAGGCAATCTTCCTTCGTGCTTTTTTTTCTTTTTTTATTGATACAGTTTTGCTCTGTCTCCCAGGCGGGAGTGCGGTGGCACAATCTCTGCTCACTGCAACCTCCGGTTTCCAGGTTCAAGCGATTCTTCTGCCTCAGTCTCCCAAGTAGCTGGGACTACAGGTCTGTGCCACCATGCCCAGCTAATTTTTGTTTTTATTTTATTTTATTTATTTTTTGAGATAGAGTCTTGCTCTGTCCCCCAGGCTAGAGTGCAGTGGTGTGATCTCAGCTCACCGCAACCTCTGCCTTCTAGGTTCAAGCCATTCTCCTGCCTCAGCCTCCCAAGTAGCTGGGACTACAGGCACACGCCACCATGTCCGGTTAATTTTTGTACTCTTAGTAGAGAGGGGGTTTCACCATGTTGGCCAGGCTGGCCTCGAACTCCAGACCTCTGGTGATCTGTCTGCCTCGGCCTCCCAACATTTTAGGATTACAGGCGTGACCGCCACGCCCGGCCCTGGAACCTTCTTGCATCGAGCCTGTAGCTGATCACCCGGGGCGAGAGCGAGAGTCCCCTTTGTTCTTGACCTGAGCACATGGAACGCGGTGTCCAGAATGAGCAGGAGCGGGGCTCTCAGCTGTTTTGTTTTCTCCCTCCGGAGAAAGGTCACCAGGCCCATTCAGGGCCCTTCATGCTGTTTTCTGAACCCCAAGCCCTGGCGTAGTCTCAGGAGCGGATAACTCAACCCATCACATCAATTCCAGTCCTGCAGTTGAGGGTGGGACCCAGATCACAGCCTGTGGAGTGCCCCTTCCCCTAAACATGGAGACTGAGCGTGCCATTGTCCCCCAACCCCCGCCAGCCCCCCAGCAGGACGCAGGGCAGGTTTGGGGTCTTCCTTGCGGGGATTGTGCTGCCTGCCTTCCGAGGCTCTCCACCAAGCCTTGCAGCAAGCACCACGTCTGTGTACTGGCAGATGTGGCTTCCAAAGCCACTGCTAGACTCGGAGACAGGTGCTCTGGAGGTACCCCTCTCCCTCCCGACTGCTTCCCACCTGTCCTCTCTAGGGAGGCCTCCAGAGGCTAGGGGAGAACCGTGGTGGGCTCTTCAGGCCTCTCAAACAAAACCCAGAGGGTCTGCAGCTGCCTTCAGCACCAACGCCCCACAACCATGGGGGTTTGGAGGGTGCTTGTTTGTGTGCATGTGTCTGTGAGCGTGTGTCTGTGTCTCTGCATGCCTGTGTCTCTTGTGTGTGTGCCTGCGTGTCTGCTTGCGTGTCTCTGTGTGCGTGTCTGTGTCTGCATGTCTGTGCCTGTGTGCATGCCTGTGTGTGCGTGCCCGTGTGCCTCCCTGTCTATGTATGTGTTTGCTTGTTGTTTCTGTGTGTGCATGTAGGCCTGCGTGTCTCTGTGCATCTGTGTGCCTTGCGAGTTTATTTGGTATCTGTATGTGTGTGTGCGTGTGGCAATGGTGTTTCTGAATTATCTTAGAACCACATGGGGACACCATGCTTCCCCGCCCAGTCGCCCCCACAGCTCAGCAACACTCCGGGCCTCCCTGCACTCTGCGACTGCACGCAGGAAGGCAGCAGCGGCTGCAGGCAACTCCTGTCCACCCCCCGTGGTCCCCGCACCTGCTAGAACGCCTCTTCTGGCTGTTTCTCGCTAGCTTTCTCTGCACGCTCAGACGTGGTGGCTGGGTCAGGGTACTGCAGTGGTGTCTCCTGTCCAGCCCTGCCCTGTTTTGAAGGGAGTGGCCAGCAGCACTGATTCTAGGGACCCTGATGGTCCCAGACGTGCCCGTGAGCATCTGTCAACCTGGCTCTGCAGCCATTTGACTTGACCCTGCTCATGTTTGAGGTCCTCTCGTAGGGATACTGGCCTAACCCGTGTGCCCAGCCTGGCCCCGGAACTGCCCTTCCTGCCCCTCCTGAGGGGAGTGGCGTGCAGAATGCCAGGCCTGGGCTGGCGCGGCATCCGGGAGGAGAGCTGGGATGGCGGGGTGTACGTGTGTTTAAATGGATCCATTTTGACTTTTACTTTTTTTTGTTTTTTGAGACGGAGTCTCGCTCTGTCGCCCAGGCTGGAGTGTAGTGGCACGATCTCAGCTCACTGCAAGCTCCGCCTTCCGGGTTGACGCCATTCTCCTGCCTCAGCCTCCCGAGTAGCTGGGACTACAGGCATCTGCCACCTCGCCTGGCTTATTTTTTTTTATTTTTAGTAGAGACGGGGTTTCACCGTGTTAGCCAGGATGGTCTTGATCTCCTGACCTCGTGATCTGCCCACCTCGGCCTCCCAAAGTGCTAGGATTACAGGCGTGAGCCACCGCACCTGGCCAGCGTAGTGGGTTTTGAAGAAACTGCCTTACACACGTTGGCTGGCCTTGCCTTGCCTTCCTCATTTAACAGGAAATCCTGGGAATCATAGTGGACAGCGCAAGCTCCTTTCCTGGCACATCTTGCAGCAGTGGCTGCCCAGGGCTCTTCTGCAGCCGCGTCCCCCGCTGGGCTGAGTTGCTCCTCTTTTGGGAGGTTCCTGTGCAGAGCCCATTTCACGCAGGGAAGCCCTGGCTCAGGGTCTGTGAGGACTTGAGAACTTTTTTTCTTTTTTTGAGGCTGGTAGGGGGGTTGAGTCTCGCTGTATCATTCAGGCAAGGAGTATAGTAGCTGTATCTTGGCTCACTGCAACCTCCGCCTCCCAAGTTCAAGCAATTCTTCTGGCTCAGCCTCCCGATTAGCTGGGATTACAGGCATGCACTACCACACCTGGCTAATTTTTGTATTTTTTTTAGTAGAGACAGGGTTTTACCCTGTTGGCCAGGCTGGTCTGGAGCTCCTGGCCTCAGGTGATCCACCTGCCTTGGCCTCTCAAAGTGCTGGGGTTCCAGGCGTGAGCCACCACACCACGCCAAGAACATTTTTTAAGAAACGTTATTTGTAGGAGGTTGGGCACGGTGGGTCACGCCTGTAATCCCAGCACTTTGGGAGGCCGAGGCAGGCGGATCACCTGAGGCCAGGAGCTCCAGACCAGCCTGGCCAGCAGGGTGAAGCCTATTCTCTACTAACAATGCAAAAATTAGCCAGGTATGGTGGTGCATACTTGTAATCCCAGCTACTCAGGAGTCTGAGGCAGGAGAATTGCTTGAACCAGGGAAGCGGAGGCTGCAGCGAGCCGAGAGGCTCTGTCGCGCAAAAAAAAAAAAAAAAATTACTTGTAGGATAGGCTTACCCTTGGAAGGTGTAGGCAGGTGGACAGGACTCGGAGCCCAGGGTGTGTGTGTTCCGTGTCGTCGCTCCTTCTCTGTCACCTTGAGTGGTGTCTGCGCTTCTGTTTCCTCTCCCCTGTGTGGCAGTAAGCAGTGTCTGTGTTTCAGGTGGCAGAATCGTGTCCTCGAAACCCTTTGCACCTCTGAACTTCAGAATAAACAGTAGAAACTTGAGTGGTAAGAAACTCTCAGCATTGTTAATGATTCACACGGGTAATTTTAACCATCTGACATGCGCTATTCCTAAGTTCCTCCCCCTTGGCCCTGTGGAAATTGGGGCTGGATCCTTCTCTGGGGTGGGGCTGTCCTGGGCACTGCAGGGTGCTGAGCCGTGTCCCTGGCGTCCACCCACTCCCTGCCAGGAGCACCCCTGGTCATGACAACCACACACTTCCCTAGAGAGCACTGTGTGCCCTGGGGGCAGCATCACTCCTAGGGGAGACCCTGGCTTTGAGGGGAGACATGAAGGATTTACGGGACTCTTGTGGACAGGGACAGGCCCGCGATGGGAAGGAGCTGGCCCCTCCTGTGCCCCCTGCCTGCCTCGCTGTGCTGTGTGCTCTGTCGGCTCCCGGCCATGCTGGGCAGCACAGCCTCTTCCTGAGGGGCTTCCCTGAGGAGCGCCCCCCTGGGAGGTGCCTGTGTTGCTGGGTGCTGGCTGTTCTTGCAGCCACGATCTAAGTTGCTTCCAGATCTTCTCCCCTCCCTTTTCCATTCCACTCAGCTGGGTTTGTGGCTGTTTTTCTGAGGTTGGAGGGCCCCAGACCAGGTGCTGTTGAATAGTTCATCTCCCTGGGGCGGCCTCTGTGGGCCGCTGTGGCCTGGCTCAGTGTGGGATAAGAGGGAGACGTGCAGCTCAGGCTTCTGTCCCCACACCTGCCCTTGGGTGGGTGAGGTCGGCATGGAGGGGCTGCGGGTAGACGTGGGCCCGGGCCTCACCTGTGGCTCCCACAGACATCGGCACCATCATGCGCGTGGTGGAGCTGTCGCCCCTGAAGGGCTCGGTGTCATGGACGGGAAAGCCAGTCTCCTACTACCTGCACACTATCGACCGCACCATAGTGAGTATCTTGTGCCTTTCACTCCGCCCACGTCACACCTCCCGCCTTTCTCACGTGGCCTCTGAGACCCTCCCCCAGAGCCCTGAACGCGCCCCCCCGCCCCCTCCACGGCTCAGGCCCAACTCCTCAAGGCCCCTCAGCACCGCTTGCTCCGCGGGACCCACCAGGGTCCTCCCAGGCACTGGGCGTGTCCTGGGTGAGGGCCGAGCACGGTCTCCCCTTCTCTGCACTCAGCCCTGGGGTGAGGCGGGGCCCTCATCGTGATGCGTGACCGTAAGGGTCCTGGCCGCCATATCCAGAGGCCCCTGTGAACAGGAGTCCCACGTCCCTGTTCCCAGCTCCCTCCATGTGAGAGGGTCCTGAGCAGGGAGACGCCAGGGTCCATGGGTGGGGTCTGGGATGCTTCTTTCTTTTTTTTTTTTTTTTTTTTTTTTGAGACGGAGTCTCGCTCTGTCGCCCAGGCTGGAGTGCAGTGGCCGGATCTCAGCTCACTGCAAGCTCCGCCTCCCGGGTTCACGCCATTCTCCTGCCTCAGCCTCCCGAGTAGCTGGGACTACAGGCGCCCACAACCGCGCCCGGTTAATTTTTTGTATTTTTAGTAGAGACGGGGTTTCACCGTGGTCTCGATCTCCTGACCTTGTGATCCGCCCGCCTCGGCCTCCCAAAGTGCTGGGATTACAGGCGTGAGCCACCGCGCCCGGCCTGGGATGCTTCTTTCCTCCCTGTGTTCCCCAGGGTCCTCTGACACTGCCCTGGGCCAGTGTGCGGCCTGCCTGCCTCCCAGGGTGCTTCCCCCACAGCCCCTTCGCACGGGTATCCCGAGCCACCTGGCGTGTGGGCAGCGCTGGCCCTCCAGGGCTGGGAGGCTTCCCCTGGTCTCTTTCTCGTCCTTTGGTTGGGCAATCTGTTCTTGTTATTGGGGTAGCGGTGGTTTTCCTCACGGTGGTGCTGGTGTGTCCAGACCCTCACTGTCCGGCGCTCGGAGCCTCCACTGGAGCCTTCCTGGGGAGCGCTGGTGCGGACTGGGGGCCGACAGCCCTACTCAGACTCACCCCGCCCCTCCCACTGCTCCCCCGAGGGCCCTGGGACGAGAGGCATGGTGAGCTGAAGCTGAGGCTCTGGGGGCTTGGCCTACCGTGTGGCCCCCACCCCCACGCAGTGCTGCTGCTTCAGCCGCCCTGGCACTGATGCCCTTGGCGCGGCCCCTCCCCTCCTCCTCTGAGGCGGGCGCGGTGCTTCTGTGCAGAGCCCTTCCTCTTCCAGAAACAGAGACACATCCCGGGGCCCCGTGTCTATTCTGAAGGCTCAAACCAGCTCTGCCCACCCGTCGCGTGCTGGTGAATTGAGGGTGATGTCTGGCCACAGCTGGGTTAGTCACATCTGTGTTTGCTGCTGGGTGGCTCCAGCTGCATGCCTGGTGTCCCCAGATACCAGAACGGCCTCCCCCGCCACTCTCCAGGGAGCTGATGTTATCCGGGTGTCCAGGCAAATCAGAACAGAGATTGGGACTCCCTTCTAATAAGGTTTCTCTTTCTTCATTTTAGCTTGAAAACTATTTTTCTAGTCTGAAAAACCCAAAACTCAGGGTAAGTTTGTGTGTTTTTTCTCCTGGGTTAGTAACATGCATGCACTGATGTGGGAAGACGCAGAGCCGTGTGCAGCCGGGTTCAGGAGCCATGACTGGAGCATAGCCCTGCTGCCCTTCAGGGCCCAGCCCAGTGGCCTTTCCCGCCTCCTTCCTGCTCCTCCCTGTCATTCCTGGTCCCCTCCCTACCCTTTCCTCCCTGTCCTACTGCTCCTCCTCTCCTCTCCCAGCCCTTCTCTCTCACCATTCAGTCTCTCTCTCCCACCCTGCCTCTCCCTTTCTCTCTCTCTCCCACCCACTCTCTTGTCTCTTTCTCTCTCCATACTTTGCCTTGTCTTCGATAGTTTGGCCTGGGCCATCCTTCTTGTTAATACCCATTTCTGGGGAGGTGGCTTGGGTTAGTTTTGGTGATGGGGTAAGTTGCACTGAAGGGCTGGGTGGGTGAACAGCTTGTGCGTCACTGCCAGCTGCCCCCTCTTGAGGTCTGAGTGGCCACACCTGGACTTGTCCCACCCTCAGTGCAGAGTGCAGCTCCTGGGCTCCCGCTGCCGTGCACGCTTTGCACTGTCGCAGGCAGGGCTGTCCCCTCCACTCCCACCTTAAAGCCGCGGTAGGAAAGCCTGGCTCGGGAGCCGCAGTGGCTGCCCTGCTCCCTGGTGCTTCTGCAGTCTCAGACCTGCCTGCTTATTTGCCACCAAAGCTGAGAAGACATTTGTCCAGGCGTCCTTTCCTTTTGGAGGGTCAGACAGGACCAGTGTGTAGAGAGCCCCATTCAGGAAGGGCTCTGTTACTGCCTGGATTTGTAGCCGGGGCTGGGCTCCAACCTGGCCTCAGAGTATGGTAACCCTCGGGGGCCCTCTGTCCTTCCCACCATGCTTAGGGAGATGCAGGTCTTCCCTGGAGAGCAGGGAACAGCCCGAGGTGGCTGGTGCCCCCTGTGTTCTTCCCGTGGGTCGCGCCCTCCACCAACTCTCACATCAGAGAACTTGTGCACGGTGTCCCGCGTGTGGGCCTTGGTGCCTTCTGAAGAGAGGAGAGAGGGTAGGGGAGGCTGTGGGCTGTGGTTTCTAGGTCCTGCTGCCCGAGGGGTTTCTCGTCTCCTTTCTTAGATGTGGTTCTTCTGTCCGTGGCTCACAGTCTGGCTTCTTACTGACGGGTGGCTGTGATCGTGGGAGTGGCTGTGAATGCCATCATCCGTGCCCACGGGTCACGTCCTGGCCTGTGGGACCCCAAGCAGCCCACTGCTGTCTCTGGGCCTCAGTTTCCTGATTGGTGCCACAAAGGACTTGCAGTGGACAGAGTTGGGCCTGTGGCCCCCTCGAGTCTGAGCTCCGCGTGCCTCTCGGTGTAGGAGGGCTGTGGGCAGCGCTGGGGCTCCCCGTGGCTCAACCCGCTCTCCTTCCAGGAGGAACAGGAGGCAGCCCGGCGCCGCCAGCAGCGTGAGAGCAAGAGCAACGCGGCCACACCCACCAAGGGCCCCGAGGGCAAGCTGGCCGGCCCCACCGACGCCCCCATGGTAAGGCCCCGCCTGGCTCCTGGTGCTGGAGGGCACCCGCCCGCTGCCCGGGAGACCCCATGGGCGGGAGGCTCGGCGCCCATCTCTGTTCTTCCTTTGTGTCCTCCAGGACTCTGGTGCTGAGGAAGAGAAGGCAGGAGCAGCCACCGTGAAGAAGCCATCTCCCTCCAAAGCCCGCAAGAAGAAGCTCAACAAGAAGGGGAGGAAGATGGCTGGCCGCAAGCGCGGGCGCCCCAAGAAGATGAGCACTGCGAACCCCGAGCGGAAGCCCAAGAAGAACCAAACTGCACTGGATGTCCTGCACGCTCAGACCGTGTCTCAGACGGCAGCCTCCTCGCCCCAGGGTGAGTTACCCCTGCGCCACGGCCCCGTTCTCCCTGAGTGCAGATGCCTGGGGGGCCGTCTGCTGGGACGCCGCCCTCCTGAGCCCCAGGTGTTCAGGGTGTCCCAGGAGCCTCCCTGGTGGGGCTGTGCCTTCAGGGTGGCCCCGTCCTAAGGGGTTGCTGGGCACCTGCCCCGTGCTGATGCCCTGCCCACCGCTCTCACCCAGATGCCTACAGGTCCCCTCACAGCCCGTTCTACCAGCTACCTCCGAGCGTGCAGCGTCACTCCCCCAACCCGCTGCTGGTGGCGCCCACCCCGCCCGCGTTGCAGAAGCTGCTAGGTGAGCTCACGCGAGGGGTCTGGTGGAGGGTGCTGGGCTTGGGGTCCCGGGAGGACCGTAGGTTGTGAGTCTGACCTCGCAGCAGCCCCCGTGACCCCCCATGCTGGACCCCACTGAAGTCAACCCAGGGTCGGGGTCTGCCTGCTGCCAGGGTCAGTAGAGGCTTAGATGCAGCCCGTGGGTTGTCTGAGGTCTTACCCAGGAGATGCTAGGTGACACTTGGGACATCTGCGGCTGTCATAACTTAGGGGTGCTGCTGCTACGGGGTGGGATGCTGCTCAGGGCCCTGCAGTGCCCACGATGTCCCCACGCAGCGAACACTCGGCTGTGCAGGGGTCAGAGGGCCTGAGTGCTCTGAGAGCCTGGAGTGTGTGGTGTGTGGGCCCCGCCGGGCTCTGCTGAGCTCCTACCTCATGAGCGCCTGACACCTGCCGAGGCCTGGGGCTCATTCTCAGGGGCCGCTCCCTCCTCGTTTCTCTCAGCCTCAGCTGTTCTCTTCTCACTGGTATTCCGCCTCTCTTCCCAGAGTCTTTCAAGATCCAGTACCTGCAGTTCCTGGCATACACAAAGACCCCCCAGTACAAGGCCAGCCTACAGGAGCTGCTGGGCCAGGAGAAGGTGGGTCCTGGCCCCCTTGTCGTTCCTCCTTCTGCACAGAGGCAGGTCGGTTCCTGTTCCTGGGCATCTGTCCGCTGTGGCAGAGGCCCTGGAGCGCAGGCCTGAGTGAGCTCCCTCCTCCTCTCACCTGCTGCGAGAAACAAACCTACCTGTTTAAACCCAAAGAATGGACTGAGAGACCGGGAGAACAGCAAAAATGAGACTTTTAATCATGGTTTTGCAAGACCTGGTGTCCGATAGGCACACCCTGCTCAATTTTAACAAGCAACTTACCCCTAGTACACAGGTCCCTCCCCCGCTTCCTCAAAGGCTGAGTACTGTGCCCGGACATTGCCTGTTGGTTGCTCGGCAGGGGCTGTAGGTGTTTTCTTTTTCTTTCTCTTTTCTTTTTTTTTTTTTTTTGCGACGGAGTCTCGCTCTGTCGCCCAGGCTGGAGTGCAGTGGCGCGATCTCAGCTCATTGCAAGCTCTGCCTCCCGGGTTCACGCCATTCTCCTGCCTCAGCCTCCCCAGTAGCCGGGACTACAGGCCCCCGCCACCAGGCCCGGCTAATTTTTTGTATTTTTAGTAGAAATGGGGTTTCACCATGTTAGCCAGGATGGTCTCGATCTCCTGACCTCGTGATCCACCGCGCCCGGCCGTAGGTGTTTTCTTTAGGGTTGTCCTGCTGCATTTTGTGCACTGCAATCCCAGTCAGCTCAGGGGCTTTTCAGGTATTTGACTTATGACCTAAGTAGCTGGGCAGGCTGATAAGAACAGACAAAGCGAGCTATTTTGCAGACCAGTAAACCTTCATCTTAGACTAAACTTCTTTGATTCGGGTGAGGGCAGCTAAGCGGGGGGAAGGGGAGGCGGGGAGGCTGACAAGAGGCATCAGCGATCCCAACGGGCCTAGTACCTGCTGTCTCTTCTGTAGTTTGCTGACCTAAGCTGATTCAAAGCACTTTGTCCTGAAAATGGACCACTGTATACATGATTTCTTTCACCTGAGGGCCCGGCTCTGGGGCCCCGCCCATCCCACTCTGGGAGCCTCAGAGGACCTGCCTCTGGGGAGTTAGGCCTGGGCTATGGGGTGGAAGTTCTGGTGGCCCAGAGATAACTCCAGAAGCCACTGGAGCCACAAGGTCGGCGGTCCCTGAGCCCTGGTTTGCATTTTTGGACTTTGGTTTTGCTTTAGGAAAAAAAAAATGCTTATAGCGTGCTTTGAGCATACGCGCATACATTGCTCCCTGTGTAGCTGACAGCACGCCTGGGCCGGGGCCCTGTTCTCTGCTAGTGTCTGGAGGTTGTCCTGTGTCGATGGCTCCTGGGCTCTTCCCTTGGAGGTGGGCCTCCGGACGCTGAGTTTTTGCTGTTACGCTGCAGAAGGCTTCCTTGCAGATCCATGTGAAAAGTCCGTTCCCTGGTATTGCCTTGGGATAAACTCCTCAGCGTCAGCCGGCCTCTGCGTGGCTGGGGGCGCTGCCCTGGCTGGGCCCGGGTTGGGTGGCAGGCGCCATCCCTCTGGCTGCAGAGAGTTCTTTGCAGTGAACCTGTTGCAGAGCTGGTCCCCTCCCACCGTGGCCTGAGTGTTTCTCGGCATCTCAGCCCGGTGTGGGTCCTCTCACACGTGTCTGTCCTTGAGCGCGTCGGCGGGAAGTGTGAGGAGCAGGGCGTGGTCCCTCCCTGTGGGCCCTCAGTCACCTGCCCTGTCTGTCCTGCAGGAGAAGAACACCCAGCTCCTGGGCGCGGCTCAGCAGCTCCTCAGCCACTGCCAGGCCCAGAAGGAGGAGATCAGGAGGCTGTTCCAGCAAAAATTGGATGAGGTAGTGGACCCCAGAGGGCAGGTGGCAGCTGGGGCGCAGCCTGGGGTGGCCCACGTCCGTTAGTATGGCTTCCTATTTGGGCCTCTGTCGGGCTGTGTCCCAGGGGCTGGGCTGCAGGGTTGGTCATGTCTGGGGGCTTACTTCACCTTGGAGGCCACCAACATGACCTCTGCCCCACCCCATGTCCCCAGCTGGGCGTGAAGGCGTTGACCTACAACGACCTGATTCAGGCACAGAAGGAGATCTCCGCCCACAACCAGCAGCTGCGGGAGCAGTCGGAGCAGCTGGAGCAGGACAACCGTGCGCTGCGTAGCCAGAGCTTGCAGCTGGTGGGTGCCGCAGCGCAGGGACAGGGACATAGAGGGAACCAGAGGGGCCCTGCCTGGGTGGGTGTGTCCTCTCTGCAGACGGGAGGCTCTGGAAGGCTCGCCTCTCTCACGGGGTTTGTTTTGAGACGAATCGCGCCACCTGTGAAAGCTTGTCAAGCATGTCCCATCAGGCAGGCCCCAGCCCTCGGCTGAATGGTTTCTCAGCGGCCCTGGGTGTCAGGGAGCCGCACCGTGTCAGGCTCAAGGTGTGGGGTCATGGGAGCACCCCCTGTCGTCGTGTGGGTGCTGGAGCTGCCTTATCTGTCCGTGGCGGGCCCTAGTCTCTGCTTGTTCTGCATCCTCAGCCTGCTGTTCCAGAAACGGGGTCTGTGCCCTAAACACACAGGCTGTTGGCTGAGGCGGGTCCAGGGAACCCTGCCCTGAGGGTGTGGAGTGTGCCAGGCAGGCAGCCAGTCAGTCACACCTGCCGCATCCCTGTCCCCTCAGCTCAAGGCTCGCTGCGAGGAGCTGCAGCTGGACTGGGCCACGCTGTCCCTGGAGAAGCTGCTGAAGGAGAAGCAGGCCCTGAAGAGCCAGATCTCAGAGAAGCAGAGGCACTGCCTGGAGCTGCAGGTGGGCTGCGCGCGAGGCTGCGCTCCATGGTGTCCAAGCCTTTCCCTTCGGCCTCCCTGTGACAGTGTTGAGGCCCGGGGTGGTTGCGGTTGCAGCAGCCTAGGAAGAAGGTGGAGGAGGACAGTTGGGCGGAGGCTTGTGGAACCTGTCTTGGGCCGCAGGCTGGCTGTGTGGATGGCTCCGCCTCACTCTGGCCCTCAGCTCCCGGGGGCATCTCAGGCTTGCTAGGCTGACTTCGCAGCGCTAACCCAGGATTTCCTAATTTCCTGGCTGCCTCCTTGCAAATCGCTTCTGTAACAGTTCTAGGGGAGAATTTGCTCATTAGAAAAATAGCTGGATTGGTGCAGGGGTTCACGAACGCCTGTAATCCCAGCACCTTGGGAGGCTGAGGCGGGCAGATCACCTGAGGCTAGGAGTTGGAGACCAGCCTGGCCAACACAGTGGGACCCTGTCTCTACCAAAAATACAAAAGTTAGCTGGGTGTGGTGGTGCATGCCTGTAGTCCCAGCTCCCAGGGAGGCTGAGGCAGGAGGATTATTTGAGCCCTGGAGGTGGAGGCTGCAGCAAGCCAAGATTGCACCACTGCACTCCAGCCTGGGTGACAGAACCAGGCCCGTCTGAAAGATAAAATAGCTTGTACTTTCTGACACCGAGAAACGCATTTGTGGAGGCCAAGTAAAGGAAGTGTGGAGCAGGGTGTGTGGTGGGAAGGTGCTCTCCTCCCTCCTCCCGGGCAGGGGCAGGTGATGGTGGGCGATGCCCACAGCTGCTGTGCAGCCTAGAAAGCAGCAGGTCATGGGCTTTGTTCCCAGAGCCCTGTCCCGTCGAGGCTGTGCCCGCCTGCTGACCTTACGTGTCCCCAGTGTGGTTTCGCTGTTGGTGGACCTAGTGCCCTGTTACCGGACCTTCGTTGCCCTTTCAAATTACCGCACCAAACTTGCTGCAAGGCTGTCCCCAGAGGCAGGCTCCCATGGGCGGCTGACGGACGTCGGGAAGCGCCACCCATGTGCTGCCAAGCCGCTTCCTCACGTGGCCCAGGCGAGTCTCACTAGCATATGTTAGAGAAATGGAAGTCGCTGACCTCGTTACCACAGCCAGGCCCCAGGGTCTGCCGGGAGTAGAGGCCTCGGGAAGAGCGTATTTGGGTTCTGACCATTTTTGTCATAATTTTTCTTTCTTTTTTTTTTTTTTTTTTTTTGAGACGGAGTCTGGCGCTGCCGCCCAGTCTGGGGTGCAGTGGCCGGATCTCAGCTCACTGCAAGCTCCGCCTCCCAGGTTTACGCCATTCTCCTGCCTCAGCCTCCCGAGTAGCTGGGACTACAGGCGCCTGCCACCTCACCCGGCTAGTTTTTTGTATTTTTAAGTAGAGACGGGGTTTCACCGTGTTAGCCAGGATGGTCTCGATCTCCTGACCTCGTGATCCGCCCGTCTCGGCCTCCCAAAGTGCTGGGATTACAGGCTTGAGCCACCGCGCCCGGCCAATTTTTCTTCTGTAATAAAGAAACAAAATGTTTGTTAACAGAAAGGAAAGCACATAACCAGAACAGATAAACCAAAAGGAAAAAGCCCCTCAGAGACGTGGCGCCAGGGAAGCTGCCACATCCGACTGGCGTGTCCCTCCACAGGAGGGTGTTTTACACTCAGAGTCTATTTTGAGAGACAAGAGCGCTCTGTATCCTCCTGTTGCTCTTTTTGGAGAAGGTGCTTTCATGTCAGCAAAAACCATCCTCGGCCCTCCACGGTGCTTTATTTGGCGCCCCAGCTTCCCGACCCTGCCTCTAGGTGGTCCGTGGCTTTGGTTTTTCCATCCCATGCAGGCAGCGGGGTCCGGCCGCCCCTCGGGTGTGCATCTGTGCTGCAGTCTTGGGTCCCCAGTGTGGCCCCAGGTGGGGCGGGCCTGACGCCCTCTCTCCTGCAGATCAGCATCGTGGAGCTGGAGAAGAGCCAGCGGCAGCAGGAGCTCCTGCAGCTCAAGTCCTGTGTGCCGCCTGATGACGCCCTGTCTCTGCACCTACGCGGGAAGGGTGCCCTGGGCCGCGAGCTGGAGCCTGACGCCAGCCGGCTGCACCTGGAGCTGGACTGCGCCAAGTTCTCGCTGCCTCACTTGAGCAGCATGAGCCCGGAGCTCTCCATGAACGGCCAGGCTGCCGGCTATGAGCTCTGCAGCGCGCTGAGCCGGCCCTCGTCCAAGCAGAACACGCCCCAGTACCTGGCCTCACCCCTCGACCAGGAGGTGGTGCCCTGCACCCCCAGCCACGGCGGCCGGCCGCGCCTGGAGAAGCTGTCTGGCCTGGCTGCACCCGACTACACCCGGCTGTCCCCGGCCAAGATTGTGCTGAGGCGGCACCTGAGCCAGGACCACACGGTGCCCGGCAGGCCGGCCGCCAGTGAGCTGCACCCGAGGTGAGTGCCCTGGCGGGGTGGGGGTCTGCACCTGGCGCCTGCCGACTCTGCCTGCTGTGCTCAGGATCTCAGGGGTTCTCAGCAGGAGTGCGTGGCCCTCGAGAGTGATTGTAACTTCTCATTCCAGAGCTGAGCACACCAAGGAGAACGGCCTTCCCTACCAGAGCCCCAGCGTGCCCGGCAGCATGAAGCTGAGTCCCCAGGACCCGCGGCCCCTGTCACCTGGGGCCTTGCAGCTTGCTGGAGAGAAGAGCAGTGAGAAGGTGCGGGCCACAACCCCCGCCCAGGGCTCAGGGAGGCGCTCAGCAGAGGCGGCCTGAGCGAGTTGCTAGCAGGACGGGTTGTCCTAGTTGACCTTGGGGCACAGCGAGGGACTGGGGTTGACCTGGAGGAGGACATTGTGGCTGAGTTGGGGGGCAGATGGTAAGGACAGGTCACAGGAGACGCTGGGCAGGTGCCATGGAGGGTGTGGGCTTTGTCAGGGTGTCCCTGGCGCCTCTCAGTTCTCAGTGACAGACGGCAAGTGCTGGTGGAGACACAGCCCTGTTTGGGAGGCCGCTGCCCTCGAGGACTGCCCAGGGGCCACTGGCCTGTGTGTGCAGGGATGGAGAGGGATGGACGGCGACGTTGCATGGACTTGGCAGTGCTATGGATGTGGGCCCTGGGAGGCTTGGTGGCCCCACGGGTCACTGCCCACCGAGCTGGGTGGGCAGGCTGGAGGAGACAGATGGGCATTGCTTTCAGATGGCAGGAGCGTGCTGTGCCTCTGGAGCGTCCCAAAGCTGGTGTCCAGGAGGGCCTGACTGTGTGGGGAAGGTTGCAGGGCCTTGGCAGCGTGGGGACCGCCTTGAGAGAGCTGCAGCAGCCCCCGTCCTGTGGCTGTGGTTCCTTTGTCCTGGAGGGGTTTGTTGACCCGCGCCTGGGGGCGGGCCTTCGTCCGCAGGGCCTGAGAGAGCGCGCCTACGGCAGCAGCGGGGAACTCATCACCAGCCTGCCCATCAGCATCCCGCTCAGCACCGTGCAGCCCAACAAGCTCCCGGTCAGCATCCCCCTGGCCAGCGTGGTGCTGCCCAGCCGCGCTGAGAGGGCGGTGAGTGGCTCCCAGGATGGCGTCCCCAAGGGTCATGTTGAGGCAAAACAGAGTTTGGGGTTCTCGAGACCTGGCTCGCTTTGTGAAGTCACAGGCTGTTAAATGATGTCGAGCCTGAGGCAGTGCAGTGAAGGTGGACCATCCGAAGCCGGGGTGTGTCTGGTGACCTGGGCTGTTGTTATCGCCAGTCTTTTTCTTTTGGGTAAAAGGTGGGTGTGCAAGTAGAGAGGGCCTCACACCTTCTGGGTTGAGGAGGAGCTCAGAGGCGCACCCTGGCTCCCAGCCTCACTCCTCACGAGGCCCCGTTGGCTGCTGTGGCCCCTGTCCTCGCAGCCGCCTCTGGGTTCTCCCACCCAGTGCTGTGCATGCAGAGAATCTCATTTTGTGTAGCATGGGTGGGATTTTCTGGGCATTGAACTATTTTTTTACAAGTATACGCTTCAGCGGTTTTTAGCATTTTCTGTTCTTTTTTATTTGATTTTTTCGAGACAGAGGCTCGCTCTGTCACCCAGGCTAGAGTGCAATTGTGTGATCTTGACTCACTGCAGTCTCCGCCTCCCGGGTTCAAGCAGTTATCCTGCCTCAGCCTCCCGAGTAGCTGTGATTACAGGCATGCCCCACCACCACACCCGGTTAATCTGCCCCCAGCCCCCCGAGACGGAGTCTTGCACAGGCTGGGGTGCAGTGGCACGATCTTGCGATCTTGGCTCACTGCAATCTCCGCCTCCTGGGTTCAAGCAGTTCTCCTGCCTCAGCCTCCTGAATAGCTGGGATTACAGGCATGCGCCACCATGCCCAGCTGAGTTTTGTATTTTTAGTAGTGACAGGGTTTCACCGTCTTGGCCAGGCTGGTCTGGAACTCCTGACCTCAGGTGATCCGCCCACCTCGGCCTCCAAAAGTGCTGGGATTACAGGCATGAGCCACTGCATCCAGCCAATTGTTGTATTTTTAATAGAGGTGGAGGTTTTGCCATGTTGGCCAGGCTGGTCTGGAACTCCTGGCCTCAGTCGATCCACCTGGCTCGGCCTCCCACAGTGCTGGGATTCCTGGCATGAGCCCCCGTGCCCGGTCGGTTTTTTCGTATTTTATGCACCTCAGTCTAATTCAGGACATTTTCTTCACCCCAGAAGTGTTGCCCCCGTCAGCAGTCACTCCCTAGCCGTCCCCCAGCCCCCGGGACCCCGAACACACTCGTGTCCGGGCCTGTCCCTCCTCTTGGCACGTGAGGGCATTCCCTGGGTGGGCGGAGTGTGCCGTCTTCATCATGCCCAGTTGATGGGCCCCGGCTTGACTCCCCGTTTTGGCGATTGTGAATCATTCTGCTGTGAGCGCTGGGTCCAGGTTTCCGTGTGGATGTAGGTTTGCTCTTTGGGTTCTGTGGTCACTACTGACCTTTGTTGGACTTGGAGTGTGGTGTGGGGAAATGCGGGGGTGGTGGCCGGCGGGTGTGGTCTCGTGAGCGCCCCCACGCGACTGCTGACATTTGTCCGTGCTACTCAGAGAACAGCCACTTTCCCTGTTGAGGGTGGGCTGTGGGTGGTTTGAGTGGTGCCCAGTACCCCCTCCCCACCGCCGGACCCCAGGACTCCCGCCTCCTGACCTCCCTGCCTTAGGCCCGCTGCCTCATTCACACACACGCACTGCCCACCCTCGCTGCGCCACCTGCCCGGGGCCCCACTGCAGTTCCCCCACTGCCCTCTTCCCATCCTGGACTGGACGGTGACCCAGCCAGCTGCAGCCCTCCACACTCACTGTTTCCAATTGGGTTCTGGGTCTCGCCCCTGATACGAGGTTTTCTCTCTGCAGAGGAGCACCCCCAGTCCTGTGCTGCAGCCCCGCGACCCCTCGTCCACACTTGAAAAGCAGATTGGTGCTAATGCCCACGGCGCTGGGAGCAGAAGCCTTGCCCTGGCCCCCGCAGGTAACGCCCCTCCTGTGCCTGCCTTCAGGACTTCGCTGCGGCTGCTCTTCAGGCAGGAGGCCGGGGTGCTGGGAATGCAACACGGCTTCCTGGGGTGATCATGGGGGCTGCTGTCCCGAACCACCAGGCCTCGTTACTGACACCCTTTCCTGCATCCCACCGGCTGGGTTGCGGATCGGGCTCAGCTGCAGCCATCGCGGCCTAGTGCCTGCGTCTCCCAACACTGACACCTTGTGCTTGGGTGTATTAATTCAGCCCGTGAGGTCGGCCCCAGCGCTGTCCGGGGCTCCTCTACTCACAGCCTGACTCAGGATCAGTTCCACACACAGCAGTGCCCAATGGCACATGACCGTGGGCCTCCATGCTAGTAGCGGCGTGGTTTCTGGTTTCTTCAGAAGCCTGACCAGACTGCTGTTAGCCCAGTTTCTGCAAAGAGCCGGAGAGGACGCTGCTTTGGCTTTTGTCGACACTGCAGGCCAGTCTGTTGTGGAAGCCGCAGAGACGGCATGTCGGCAAGCATGGCTGTGTGCCAGTAACACTCGACTTACAACAGCGCAGGGCGCCAGACCCCAGGCTGGTTTGCTGGCCCGTGTTGACACGTGGTGTGATGTGGCCGCTACTACATTAGGAGTAAAAAGTAAAATGGCCGGGCGCGGTGGCTGACTCCTGTAACCCCAGCACCCTGGGAGGCCGAGGAGGGTGGATCACCTGAGGACAGGAGTTCGAGACCAACCTGGCCAACAGTGAAACCCCGTCTCGGCCGGGCGCGGTGGCTCAAGCCTGTAATCCCAGCACTTTGGGAGGCCGAGACGGGCGGATCACGAGGCCAGGAGATCGAGAGACGATCCCGGCTAACACGGTGAAACCCCGTCTCTACTAAAAAATACAAAAAAAAAAACTAGCCGGGCGAGGTGGCGGGCGCCTGTAGTCCCAGCTACTCGGGAGGCTGAGGCAGGAGAACGGCGTAAACCTGGGAGGCAGAGCTTGCAGTGAGCTGAGATCCGGCCACTGCACTCCAGCCTGGGTGACAGAGCAAGACTCCGTCTCAAAAAAAAAAAAAAAAGAAACCCCGTCTCTACTAAGAGTACAAAAATTAGCCGGGTGTGGTGGCGGGCTTCTGTAATCCCAGCCACTCGGGAGGCTGAGGCACGAGAATCACTTGATCCTGGGAGGTAGAGGTTGCAGTGAGCTGAGATCGCGCCACGGCACTCCAGCCTGAGCAAAAAGAGTACAACTCCATCTCAAAAACAAAACAACAAAACGAGTAAAGTGCCGCCATTGAGATAGGAGGCTCTAGGGAGGCTGGGCAGGCTTCACAGTTGGCCACGTGAGGGCCCCGGAGAGGCTGCCGAAGCCTGGGCAGCTCTGCCCTCACAGGGTTGGGTTGTGCCCTTGGGATGAGGTCTGCTTTGCAAGAGGCAGTGACAGTTTCGGGAGGTTTTCAACTGGGTGGCAAACAGCCAACTCCAGAAGCGCCTCACCGCGCCCCTGCACTGAGGCCTCATTGGCAGAAGCAGAGAAGCTGCCCTTTGTCCTTGGGTGGTCATGGAAGTGCACCACTCATCGCGGGCTGGGAAGCGCGGCCGCAGCCTCCAGGGTGGTCATAGCTTGGAGCGTTCAAGCTGAGTTGTCCTCTGAGAACAGGTGGGAGGGAGGCCCCTCAGCCTTGGGCTTTCCTCATGGTGTCTCTGAGATCACGGGGCCAGAGAGCAACTTATTCAGAGGAAGCCCAGCTCAGCGGGGAGCCCGCACCACGAGGCTTCTTGGGAGGCAGCATCTCAGCCGGGACCTGCAGGACACAGGCAGCCCAGATGGCGGCATGAGGCACAGGGTCAATCCTGAGCCCTGAGCTTGCCCACAGAGCCTTCTGGTTCCACCCCAGAGGGGCTGTTTTCAGACTCCAGCCCTGCTGCCCACTTCCCCGCCTCTCCTGGAGCCCACAGAGCTCCTGGAGGGTGGTGCTCCCACAGCCTGGCTTTTTCTTTGGCGCAGTGGGGCCCAGCATCCGCCCCTGTGGACTGAGCCCGTCCTGTGTTCCCTGACACCCCCATGTCCTTCCTGACAGGCTTCTCCTATGCTGGCTCGGTGGCCATCAGCGGGGCCTTGGCGGGCAGCCCGGCCTCCCTCACACCTGGAGCCGAACCGGCCACCTTGGATGAGTCCTCCAGCTCTGGGAGCCTTTTTGCCACCGTGGGGTCCCGCAGCTCCACACCACAGCACCCCCTGCTGCTGGCACAGCCCCGGAACTCGCTCCCGGCCTCTCCCGCCCACCAGCTCTCCTCCAGCCCCCGGCTTGGTGGGGCTGCCCAGGGCCCGCTCCCCGAGGCCAGCAAGGGGGACTTGCCCTCAGACTCTGGTTTCTCAGATCCTGAGAGTGAGGCCAAGAGGAGGATCGTGTTCACCATCGCCGCAGGCGCGGGCAGTGCCAGACAGTCGCCCTCCAGCAAGCACAGCCCCCTGACCGCCAATGCCCGTGGGGACTGCGTGCCGAGCCACGGGCAGGACAGCCGCAAGCGTGGGCGGCGGAAGCGAGCATCGACGGGGACGCCCAGCTTGAGCGCAGGCGTGTCCCCCAAGCGCCGAGCCCTGCCGTCCGTCGCTGGCCTTTTCACACAACCTTCGGGGTCTCCCCTCAACCTCAACTCCATGGTAAGGATGGGGACCGGCGGGGCTGGGGAGCACGGCCTGTGAAAGAAAGACCGGAGGGAATGGGGGGCTATGACTGAGTCTGGCCGTTGTCCACCATCTGCGGCCTGGCAGCCTGGAAGGAAGCGGCCGACAGCTGCCTGCAAGCTTCTTCATCCTTGGCTGTGGGGCCTTGGTGGGGGTGGCCACATGAGGGGGTGGGGGGGGCTCTGGGATTGTGGGGTCGTGTGTGAGGACCAGGAGGAACCAGGATGGGGGCTGCAGTGGCCACTGGGCAGGGCATCAGTTTCCTCAGGAAACCCTGGGGTGCAGACAGGAGCCTCCTGGGGCCGTGGGGCTCTCTTGCCTTGGGGTCCCAGGTCTGTGGTGTATGCATCCGCTGTGTCTGTCTGCCCTCAGGTCAGTAACATCAACCAGCCCCTGGAGATTACAGCCATCTCGTCCCCCGAGACCTCCCTGAAGAGCTCCCCTGTGCCCTACCAGGACCACGACCAGCCCCCCGTGCTCAAGAAGGAGCGGCCTCTGAGCCAGACCAATGGGGCACACTACTCCCCGCTTACCTCGGACGAGGAGCCAGGCTCTGAGGATGAGCCCAGCAGCGCCCGGCGAGTCCAGGGGCCTGGAGGGGGGCAGGGCCTGGCAGCAGGGGCAGGAGGTGCCTGCTCACCGTGTGCATGTGTGGGTGGGGAGGACTGGCAGGCTCTGAGGGGGTGCCCTGGACGGGAGGGAGGCATCTGTTTAGTGAGGGGCCTCCCCGCAGGTCCTGGGCCCTGTTCCGGGCAGGGCTGGCCTCCCGGGCCATTCGCGGGGGGGGACACGAGCAGGGCCACCGGTTAGAAGAGGCAGGCCAAGGAGCTGAGTGCAGCAGGAGGGAAGTTTCCATTTAAAGTGTGCAACATGACCACTGCCTAAATCCAGAACCTTCCATCACGTTCTGAGAAAATCTCATCCCCTTGGAACACTCACTCCCCATCCCCTCCCCAGAGCCCTTGGCACCCCCCACCCCCCACCCTACTTTCTGTCTTCGTGAATCTGAGGGCTCTGGGGACCTCCTAGGAGCGCAGTCACACAGGATGTGTCCTTTTGTGTCTGGCATCTCTCTCAGCATGATGTCCTCAAGGTGCATCCTCAGCCCCTTTCGTGGCTGGGTGGTGCTCTGCCATCCATCCGCCCATTGCGCTGGGCTTGCTTACCCTTGGCGGTTGTGAGCAGCGCTGCTGTGGCCACGGGCATGCATGTTTGTGTTCGGAAGCGAGTTTCCCGTTTCCTGGTGCCTGGGCAGAGGTGCTGGGTGGCCCAGCCCCCTGTGCTCTCCAGCAGCCGCACCATTCCACCCTGCCACCACGGGTGCACGAGGGTCTGAGGTCTCCACACTGAATTTCTTGTTTTGATTCTACTCATCCAAGTCGTTGTGAAATGATATAACGTTGTAGGGTTTTTTGCTTTTTTTTTTTTTGAGACACGGAGTCTTTTTTTTTTTTTTTGAGATGGAGTCTTGCTCTGTCGCCCAGCCTGGAGCATAGTGGGCGGATCTCAGCTCACTGCAAGCTCCGCCTCCCGGGTTCATGCCATTCTCCTGCTTCAGCCTCCCGAGTAGCTGGGACTACAGGTGCCCGCCACCTCGCCCGGCTAGTTTTTTGTATTTTTAGTAGAGGCGGGGTTTCACCGGGTTAGCCTGGATGGTCTCGATCTCCTGACCTCGTGATCCGCCTGTCTCGGCCTCCCAAACTGCTGGGATTACAGGCTTGAGCCACCACGCCCGGCGAGACACGGAGTCTTTTTTTTTTTTTTTTTGAGACGGAGTCTCTCTCTGTCGCCCAGGCTGGAGTGCAGTGGCCGGATCTCAGCTCACTGCAAGCTCCGCCTCCCGGGTTCACGCCATTCTCTGGCCTCAGCCTCCCGAGTAGCTGGGACTACAGGCGCCCGCCACCTCGCCCGGCTAGTTTTTATATTTCTTAGTAGAGACGGGGTTTCACCGTGTTAGCCAGGATGGTCTCGATCTCCTGACCTTGTGATCCGCCCATCTCGGCCTCCCAAAGTGCTGGGATTACAGGCTTGAGCCACCGCGCCCGGCCGACATGGAGTCTTAATCTGTTGCCCAGGCTGGAGTGCGGTGGCGCGATCTTGGCTCACTGCAGCCTCCGCTCTCTGGGTTCAAGTGATTCTCCTGCCTCAGCCTCCTGAGTAGCTGCAGCTACAGGCACACGCTACCAGCGTGCCTAGTTCGTTTGTTTGTTTTATAGAGACAGGGTTTTGCCATGTTGCCCAGGCTGGTCTCAAACTCCTGGCCTCAAGCATTCCGCCTCCCTCTGCCTCCCAGCGTGCTGTGATTATAGGCGTGCACCATCACAGCAGCCCTAAGTGTGCTTTTGGTGGTGGTCTAAGTTCATTTTGCTCCTTTCCCACATGTACATGCACGTGTCACATAAAAAGCATTCTAGCACTTGGGTGCTCATTTTGCATTGGGATTGCTCAGCTTAGTGGTTTCCAGGATCTTTGGGAATTCATGTGTTCCTGGTGTGTTCTTGGGACACTGGATCAAAGTGACCTCATGCAGTGTGTGGTTGGGTGTGGCTTCATGTGCTGACCTGCAATGCTGTGGCATTGTTTGCCACCTGAGGCACCAAGGTCTGAGGGGGGCAGGGAGATGGAGGTAGGGAGAGAGCTGTGTCTGGGATTCTCACACTTCTGTGTGCTGGGAAATGGCTTCTCCCATTCAGCTGCCACACCGAATCTCTTGGCCCCTTGTCCCAGCAGAGGCCCTGGAGCCCCTGCCAGGACAGTGCCTTTGTGGTGCAACGGGGGTGGATCCCAGGGCCCCGCCGCCCAGTCGAGGCCTGGCCCAGGGTGGCTGCATCGATCCCATCTGGGCCCGATGCTTCTTGCTCACTGCCTTCCAAGCTCCCGGGTCTGTTGGCTTTCAGTATGTGTGTCGTTCTTAGCATACAACTGGGTTTCAAGCATTAATGACTTTTTTTTTTTTTTTTTTGAGACGGAGTCTCGCGCTGTGTCACCCAGGCTGGAGTGCAGTGGCGCGATCTCGGCTCACTGCAAGCTCCGCCTCCCAGGTTCACGCCATTCTCCTGCCTCAGCCTCCGAGTAGCTGGGACTACAGGCGCCCGCCACCACGCCCGGCTAGTTTTTTGTATTTTTAGTAGAGACGGGGTTTCACCATGTTAGCCAGGATGGTCTCGATCTCCTGACCTCGTGATCCACCCGCCTCGGCCTCCCAAAGTGCTGGGATTACAGGCTTGAGCCACCGCGCCCGGCCTAATGACCTTTTTTTCTTAACAGAATTGAGAGAAAAATTGCAACAATCTCCTTAGAAAGCAAATCTCCCCCGAAAACCTTGGAAAATGGTGAGTAACAAGTGTTTTGGGGTGTGGCCAGGCCTGTCTGTGCGGCCGTGGTGCCTGGTCAGTGCTGCTGACCCACTGGCTAGCCTGCTGCGTAGTGTCCTGCGTGGGTGCCAACACTGGGGCACTGGACTTCCAGAACTGCCTCTGGGAGGCCCAGGGCCTCCGCAAATGCGCCGTGCTCTCGCAATGGGTGGCTGACCTGCGGGGATCGCCACCTTGGGTCCCATTTCCTTTGCACCCTGGCCTTCCCCCCGAGTGGTGCCTGCTTTCATCCCCCGCCCTGCTTGCGTCCTCGGTGAAGTCCCTGACCTGCTCTGGGGCAGCCCTACCTTACCTCCCAGAGGCCTGCTGGCGTCAGCATTTTCCCCAGAGCTAAGGGAGAGCTCATCCTGCATGGCCTTCTCTGAGATCCGCTTCAGCTGCCTCGGTCCTGTCCTCTGCCCTCCTGTCCCATCCAGTCCCATCCCCTGCCATGTCATCCTGTGCTGTACCCCTCCTGTCCCATCCCATCTTGTCTGCTCCCATCCCCTTCCCTACTGTCGTGTCCCTTCCTGTTCTTTTTGGCATCTTGAGTGTCTGTGGCCAGCCCTGCCTGCAGAGTTGCCTGTGCTGTGGCAGCAGCCCCGGTCAGCCTCGTGCGTAGCCCAGGCAGGTGCTCTGGGCTCACGACCTCTGCCTTTCCTCTGTGCCAGGTGGTGGCTTGGCGGGAAGGAAGCCCACGCCCGCGAGCGAGCCAGTCAACAACAGCAAGTGGAAGTCTACTTTCTCGCCCATCTCCGACATCGGCCTGGCCAAGTCTGCAGACAGCCCGCTGCAGGCCAGCTCCGCCCTCAGCCAGAACTCCCTGTTCACGTTCCGGCCCGCCCTGGAGGAGCCCCCTGCCGATGCCAAGCTGGCCACCCACCCCAGGAAAGGCTTTCCTGGCTCTCTGTCGGGGGCTGACGGACTCAGCCCGAGCACCAACCCCGCCAACGGCTGCACCTTTGGCGGGGGCCTGGCGGCGGACCTGAGTTTACACAGCTTCAGCGATGGTGCTTCTCTTCCCCACAAGGGCCCCGAGGCGGCCGGCCTGAGCTCCCCGCTGAGCTTCCCCTCGCAGCGTGGCAAGGAGGCCTCGGACGCCAACCCTTTCCTGAGCAAGAGGCAGCTGGATGGCCTGGCTGGGCTGAAGGGCGAGGGCAGCCGCAGCAAGGAGGCAGGGGAGGGCGGCCTGCAGCTGTGCGGGCCCACGGACAAGACCCCGCTGCTGACCGGCAAGGCCGCCAAGGCCCGGGACCGCGAGCTCGACCTCAAGAATGGCCACAACCTCTTCATCTCCGCTGCGGCTGTGCCTCCTGGAAGCCTCCTCAGCGGCCCCGGCCTGGCCCCGGTGGCGTCCTCCACAGGCGGCGCGGCGTCCTCCACCCAGACGCACCGGCCCTTCTTGGGCCCCTTCCCGCCGGGACCGCAGTTCGCGCTCGGCCCCATGTCCCTGCAGGCCAACCTCGGCTCCGTGGCCGGCTCCTCTGTGCTGCAGTCGCTGTTCAGTTCTGTGCCGGCCGCCGCAGGCCTGGTGCACGTGTCGTCCGCTGCCACCAGACTGACCAACTCGCACGCCATGGGCAGCTTTTCCGGGGTGGCAGGCAGCACAGTTGGAGGTAGGCAGGGCCGCTGCCCCCGCGCCCCCGCCGGCGCCCCCTTCCTTTGCAGGTTTCCTTCCACGCGCTCTGGCGCCAGGAGCTGAGCTGCAGGTCCCCTCGTGCTGGCTGGTCCCCGCCGTCCCAGCAGGCACGGTCGCGAACCCCAGTCCTGTGGGGAGAGGGCTCACGCTGAGTCCATGTGTCTTGGGTTCTCTGGTTGTAACCGCGTCCCTCTTGTTTTCAGAAGGCCACGGCGCGCAGGGCCACCAGAGCATTACTTTCTCCCGTGGAGGTCACCTGCTAAGTGTGGCCGCCCGGGCTCTGGAAGGCTCTGGGAGCTGGTGTTGGGTAAGAGCGAGTCCCCGCAGTTCCTGCCCAGACAGGGCGGAGAGGAGCCGCCGGGGGAGCGGCCTGGCCTTGGGGCTGCTTCGGGGCGGGCGGCCGGAGGGCGGGCCACCGCGAGCCTGCGAGCCGCTGTTCGCGCTTGGTGCCCGCACGCGCCCGGCGCCTCCGTTTCGCTTCCCTTTTTGTGAGCCTGCGGCTGCTTCTCTGCGCTTGCCTGGATGCTGCCGCCTGTTGAAGCTGCGTTTTTCTCTCCTGTTTGCAGGTGTCTTTAACCACGCGGTGCCTTCCGCCTCTGCTCATCCGTTTGGAGCCCGTGTCGGCCGCGGGGCTGCATGTGGCAGCGCCACGCTGGGCCCGAGCCCGCTGCAGGCGGCGGCCTCTTCCTTTCAGGCCCCGGCCTCGGTTGAGACCCGGCCGCCCCCTCCGCCTCCGCCTCCCCCGCTGCCCCCGCCTGCGCATCTGGGCCGGCCCCCCGCGGGGCCGCCTGTCCTCCACGCCCCGCCTCCACCTAACGCCGCCTTGCCTCCTCCCCCAACGCTGCTGGCCTCTAACCCTGAGCCCGCGCTTCTGCAGAGCCTCGCGTCCCTCCCGCCTAACCAAGCTTTCTTGCCCCCCACCTCTGCTGCCTCTCTGCCGCCTGCTAACGCCTCTTTGTCTATCAAGCTCACCTCCCTCCCGCACAAGGGCGCCCGCCCCTCCTTCACGGTGCACCACCAGCCCCTGCCCCGGCTGGCCCTGGCCCAGGCCGCGCCCGGGATCCCGCAGGCCAGCGCCACGGGGCCGTCCGCGGTGTGGGTGTCCCTCGGCATGCCGCCTCCCTATGCCGCGCACCTTTCGGGGGTTAAGCCGCGATAAAGACCTTGCTTAGCTAGCAGTGCGTATTGTGTAAGGTAAGGCCGGAGCCCCGCGCAGTGGCTCACTCCAGACACTGAACTGTCCTTCCTTTGGCAGAGAAGATGGCCACAGGGCTTGGCAGAAGTCCCGGGGGTCCTGAGAAGGGAAAAGGGAGAGAGCCAGGGAGACCAGGGAGATGGTCGCGCGAGAGGGACTGCAGGACGGGCACCAGCCGTGGAGTGGCCTGAGTGTGTTGAGTTCCAGCTGCCCACAGCTGGGTCCCTGTGGTGATGCCGCAGGACTGAGGTCAGCCCTGGGGGCAGCTGTGCCAGCCCCTGTGGGTGAGGCTCATGGGGTGCCAGGCCAGGGGGCTGGGGGCTCTAGCTCCTAGAGCGGCCTCCAGGGCTCCATCTGCACCAGGCGCAGGTCACTCATGACAGGTGGCATGGCTTGGTGCTGTTCTCCACGCGCCCAGCGTGTAGCAGGCACAGTGCTGGCTGTAGAGGTCCTGGGGAGCCAGGGTGGCTGGATGGATGCCTCTGGTCGGGGCCTGTCTGGCCGGTGGCCTCGGATACCCCTCATAGGGAGCCAGTGAGGCCGCTGGTGCCCCGCCTGCCTGGGGGCTGATGGGTTCCTGGCGGGGTGGAGAGGCAAGCTCTGTGCCCTGTGTGTTGGGGCTCCCTTGCTAGACATGGCTGATGGCGGCCACACTGCTCTGTGGTTGTGGCCCACAGCCGGGGGGCTTTCAGCCACTCAGATGTCAGCACCGCATCGGGCAGGTTAGTGTAGATAGTGTCCACCTTTGAGACCAGGAGGAAGTTGGAGGCAGGAGTGGTTTTGATGATGTGAGGCCTTGAGGGACTGTCCTGTCCACTCCTCCCCGGAGAGTCTGTGGAGACTGTGGCCGCTGACCCAAGGGCAGTTGGCCACCCGTGCCCTCCAGGGACATGGTGTGCCCGGCAGCGCAGTGCGAAGGTGCCCTCTGCTCGTCCCTGGCCTTCTGCCTCGGCGGGGGGCCCTGGGACGCAGGCCTTCCTGGGCGAGTCCAAAGCCCACCGGGCAAGGAGAGGAGGACTGGGAGCCAGGAGCCAAGGCGGAGGCCGTGGCCGGGGCTGGTCGGCCAGGCGGGTCGGTGCGGGCACCTGTGGGCTGAACAAGCTATGCTGGGTCTCATAGGAGATGAGCTGCAGGTAGGGTGGCTTTAGCTGAACTCGGCTTATGTCTCCTTTGGAGGAATGCCTGAGCTTGGCCTGCGTGTCCACGTGTCAGGCTCCCTGGGTCTGCCACGGGGCACGCCCATCATCTGTTGCGGTTAGAGGGAGCTGGCACCATGCCTGTCATGGTGCTGGCCCCAGGTGGCCTGTGTGCTCGTGGGAGGCCTCGGTCCCCAGCCTGGGTGAGTGTTGGGCTCCCCCAGACGCGATGGTAACCTCAGGTGGTCGCTCTTCCCACTGTGCCCTTCTGCAGGTAACTAGGATTTCTACCTCAACCGCGAGACCTATGCAAGGACGGTGTGGACCAACTCGCGCCCGTGGCATGGTGCCCACCGGCCTGCCGGGCTCCCACCCCTGGATGGCAGAGGCGAGGACGGACGGGAGCTCCACTGTGAATCGGCGGCGCACGCCGCAGGAGGCTGGGACTGGTCCAGTTTGTACTGTCGATAGTTTTAGATAAAGTATTTATCATTTTTTAAAAAGTATAAACAATTCTGACTTATTTTATTCCATCTAAGTGGTAAAAGGCAACCTATTGAGAAATATAAATATCTATATATGAGAGATCTATATAAAGACACGTGTCTGCAGGGCGGGCCCGCCAGCGGATTCGCCGACAGCCTGCCCCGGTGCTATCTCGTCCCCAGGCCCGCGCCTGCCTCCACCCGCTTGGTGCTGACTAGACGCTGACAACGCCGAACCCCGTTCTCAGAAACGCCGCCCGGCCAGCTCCCCCGACGCACTGCTCCCGTACCAAAGGCAGGCCCGTCGCCACCACATTCCTCGGAGGCCCCCGCCGCGGCCTGAGCCCCTTCCTGAGCCCCTGGCGCCTGCCCTGAGCTCTTCACCTTTACCCCGGCACTGTGAACCCTTAGACTGTTCACCCTCCGGGGCTTGGGTCGCGCCCTTGTACGAGAACGGGTCTGCGCGGTGGTGTAGCTGGCCGTGCTGTGCGATGGTGCTGTGAGGACGGCGCAGGCACGTTTAACAAGTGCATTTACTTTTGTATTTCTCGGCTGTCCATGGCTCGCAGCGTGCCCTGCGATGTGGGGCAGGCCTGTGTGGGTCCGTCGGTGTTTCTGTACAGGAGAGAGTCACACTAATGAGTGGCAGTATTTTATAGAGATGTGATGAGAATTTATAAATTTCATAGATTTGACAGCTTTTATTTTTAGATGGTATAATGCACAGTGAAGAGGAAAAAAAAGCGAGGGGAAAAACCTTATTTATTCAAACAGTGCACAAAGTGGCCCCAGGGTCGGCCCCCACCCCAGACCCCGCAGTGGCAGCTCCCAGCAGCCCAGACAGAGCTGCCGGCGCCCCTGCCTGCCCC
The DNA here is from genome assembly GCF_043159975.1 of Macaca nemestrina. Taxonomy (NCBI): domain Eukaryota; kingdom Metazoa; phylum Chordata; class Mammalia; order Primates; family Cercopithecidae; genus Macaca; species Macaca nemestrina. Next base: position 1,741,301 of record NC_092144.1, read on the forward strand.
ACATCCCCTTCCTGTCAGGGTCACGCCTGACACCCGTCCCGTGAAGCCTGTGGTGGCTCTCCCAGCTGCTGTGGGTGTGCTGGGGCCGGGGTGCACTGCTAAAGCCTGGCCTCTCTGGCCTTAGGCCCTGGGGTGATGTCGGCCCCCCACTCTGCAGCCTGGGGGGTGCCTGGGACTGGGTGTGGAAGGAGAGGCGCTGAGGCTGGGGTGTGGCAGGCAGGCAGGGCCACTCTGGTGCTTCGGGAGCCCTGCAGTCAGCCTGGGTTGTCTGGGGAGTGGTGGCTCTGTGCCCTCCCTGGAGGATGGGATCTTGGAGTCTGAGCTGCCCACACCTGACCCCGGGCTGTGTGGCACTCCCTGAGCTCACCTTCTCAAGTGCTTGACCCTGTGAGGTGGCATCCGGGAGCCCCTTCCCCAGGGTGCCACAGATCCACCCTCCAGGTGTCAGCCCTGCGTTCCGGTTCCCAAGGGCAGGATGGACACACACCACGTCCCTACCACGTTTTCCTGCCGCGTGGCCTCCAGAGGGAGCCGAGGAGGAAAGGTTTCTGTGGTTGCTAGGTGGGCGAGTGCTGTGTGGGAGGGCCTGGAAGACCCCTGCTTGTGCCTGGTGGGGGTGCTGCCTCCCCCGGCCCCCAACAACCTCTCAGACCCGTCCCCCAATATAGTTGAGTTCTGAAGATGGTGCTCCAGACCTGTCCCTTAGGTGGCGCCCAGCGCCTTCCCCGCCCCGCGTTGGTGCTCTCAGCTCGAAGGTGCTGTGCCTCTGCCTGAGCCCCAAGCCCTGAGCCTGGCCTTCAGGACGGGCAGCCCGCTCCATGTCGCCATGGGCCCGATATGCTGCAGGGTTGATGGCAGAGAAGGCATGGAGTCCCTGGTCTAGAACAAGACACATTCTTTAAACACTGTATCACTTCTGCCTCCCTCTAGGGGACAGTGGCAGTCCGGGTGCCACCGCGGGTCCTGCAGACGGGCCACGCAGGGCTCCTGCCCACGCAGCCCATATCCACACACAGACGACCGTGTGTTCAGGGCGCGCACTGGGTCTCGGAGCCACTGGCCCAGGCAGAAGTCTCCTTGAGCCCCCTGGGTCACATGCGTGTCACATGCGTGTCGCCACACGTGAACTAGTGTGGTGCTGCCTGTGGACACTCTCCTGTTCTGAGCCCTGGACCCGTGTCCCTCTCGGGCACTCCCAGACTGAGCGGGGGTGTATGGCAGGTGGCGGGATGGCTGTGGAGCCTGGTGATCTTGGAGCCTGGTGCTGGCACCTGGTCTGAGTTTCCATGGGCAGCCGGCGGGGACCTGTGCTGCTGCTGCTGACTGTGGGCAGGCGGGCGGCGCCTGGGAGTGGCTCTTGCTCAGGAATCGATAGGAACCCTAACGACTAGGACACCCCCTCCTTGGCCCACGAGGTACACACGGTGACTTATTTAAGACTTCTCCCTTAATTTATCTGCCCCCAAGACGCGTCAGTCTGTTCAGTGGTCAGCAGGGGACCCCCCGCCCGCCAGCTGACTGCCCTCGTCATCGGTGGTCACATCCTCCCCCCCCACCCCCACCAACACAACACGCTGCTGGTCTGTGTCAGCCTTTGTAACACGCGGGAGGCTCTGCCGTGTCTTTCTGGTGAACTGTATTTGGATTGCGCGCATTGTCACGGTCCGCCCCCGGGCTGCGGGCGCCCCTCCCTCCGGGCACCCCTGCATTCTGCATCCCCACCTCTAGACGCTGTAATAAACAGACCGTTTTCACTTGGACCTGGTGTGAATGGCAGCCTTTCTTCTGGGTGGCATGAGGCATCTCCTGGCGGTGAGAGGCCCCGGCTAGTGTCATCGCTGAAGCAGGGGGAGTGGAGGGCCTAGGGGTGCTCCTAGCAGAAGCTACAGGGGCTGACAACAGGACACCCTGGCCTTGGGGAGGCTTATGACTGCACCAGGCCACAGGCAAACTGCCTTCCGACGAACAAAAAACCCGATCTGCAACCCCAGTGACATGAGCAAAGTCCTTTTCACATCAGATGGACCAAAGCCAGCCAGCCCAGGCCCTGGCCACACACCGAGAGGACCCATGAATGCTAGAGGCGGGACCCCAGGTCGTCACAGGATTCCTGGTACCACACAGCAGCCCCGTTCTCCCCAGGCCTGTGTCCCAGCCTCCACCTGTCCTGGCTGGGGGTTCCAGCTCCCCCCTCAGTGCAGGGGGCCCAGCCCCTGCCTCTCAGGACCCCGAGCTTTACTTCCCTTGGGTGGGGGCTCCCCAGCTGCCCCTCCCTTCTCCTTCACTTCACCGCCACCCAGTGTGGAAAAGAGGTACCTTTATTTGAACACGACAAGCACCCTGACCCCAGGGCAACCACTTCCCCAGGCGCACAACCAGGGCCCTCCTGTCTGCAGGAGAATTCACAGCTGGTGGGGGCTCGGCCCCCATGCCATTCACAGCTTTGTCTGGCTCTGTACATTCATCAGCAGGGGCAGGGCGCCACGCCACCAGCCCAGGGGCTCGCCAGGCCCCGGATGCACACAACTCAGGCGGGGCACCCGTGGGAGGGCGTGTATCCTGCAGCAGCACTTGGCACCAGGTGCCAGGCCAGTCAGGTGGGTCCTGGGGCCCCGGAGAGGGCAGCTTGCTGGGCAGTTTCACAAAATGCAGCCCCTGCCCACACCCAGCTGGCTTCAGGCTTTGGATGTCTCCAAACCAAAAACCTCCCACCGAAATCCAGGTGTGATGGCTGGGTGTGACGGCTCATGCCTGTGACCCCAGTGACTTGGGAAGCTGAGGCAAGGGGATCACGTGAGTCCAGAAGGTCAAGGTCACAGTGAGCTGTGGCACCACTGCACTCTAGCCTGGGCAACACAGTGAGACCCTGATCCAAAAACCAAAAACCAAACAAAATCCAGGCATGGCCAAGCGACTCACGGCCGGGCAGGGCCAGTCCTGTCCAGCTGCACGCCGACCGCCATGCCCTGCGCTCATGCCTGCAAGCCACTCAGCTGGAACCTGGCCTCCTCGGATATGCCGAACTGCTCCAGGGGGTCCTGTGGGGTGGACGGGTGGCCATTAGCCAGGGCCGGAGGACTGCCTCTGCCACCTGCAGCCCCACCCCAGCCACCTGCAGCCCCGCCCCGGCCCTCTGCAGCCCTGCACACACCTTGCCTGTCACCTTCCGGATTTCGTTCCTGTAGAAGACGAGGCTTCGCCGCATGAACTCGTAGCTGGGGAAGAGGGTGGCACGGGGTCAGCTGCCTGCTCTGCATGGCTGCTGTGCCCACCCCAGCGGTGCCCACCACCGCCTGGCCCCACCTGGCCCGACGCAGAGCCTCCATCCACTCCTGACACTGCTCCTCGCTGCTGCACTCAAAGTGGTACTTCCTCTCAGGGTCCTCGATGAAGCCTGGGGAGGGAGCACCTGTGGTCGGTCCTGCCCAAAACCACAGGAGCAGCTTCCTCTTGCCACTGCCCAAAACTGTTCCTCCTCTGGCCCCCACAAAGATGTGTTCATGTCCTGAACCCCCAGAACCCGTGAGTGTGGCCCTGTATGGAAATAGGGTCTTGGCAAATAAACTAGTTAAAATGAGGTTGTGACCAGACACACTGGCTCACGCCTGTAATCCCAGCACTTTGAGAGGCCGAGGTGGGAGGATTGCTTGAGCTCAGGAGTTCGAGAGCAGCCTGGGTGACATAGCAAAATCCCCATCTCTACAAAAACAAAAATTAGCTGGGTGTGGTGGTGGGGCCTTGTAGGCCCAGCTACTCCGAAGTCAGAAGAGGGAGGATCACTTGAGCCAAGGGGGTTGAAGCTGCAGTGAGCTGTGATCACGCTACTGCACTCCAGCCTGGGAAACAAAAGATTCTGTCTCAAAAAATAAAAAAAAAAAAAGAGGGCCGGGTACAGTGGCTGGAGCCTGTAATCCCAGCACTTTGGGAGGCCAAGGCAGGAGGATCACCTGTCGTCAGGAGTTCGAGACCGGCCTGGCCAATATGGCAAAAAGCCGTCTCTACTAAAAATACAAAAATTAGCTGAGCATGGTGGCGCACGCCTGTAATCCCAGCTACTTGGGAGGCTGGGGCAGGAGAATCGCTTGAACCCTGAAGGGGGAAGTTGCAGTGAGCCTAGATCACGCCACTGCACTCCAGCCTGGGCGAGAGAGCAAGACCCTGTCTCAAAAAATAAATAAATAATAAAGTAAAAAGCGGTTGTCAGGGTGGGCCCTAAATTCTGCTTGGCGTCTGTGTAGAAGGGGAAATGTGGGCACAGACGTGATGCAGGAACAAGGTGACACTTCCACAAACCAAGGAACCTGGAGGATGCTGGCCGCCACTAGGAACTGGGAGATTCCCTTCGGCCTCAGAAGGACCCAGCCCCACCAACACCTTCATCTAGGACTTCTGGCCTCCAGAACTGTATAGAATGTTTCTGATATCTAAGCCACCCGACCTGTGAAATTTTGACAGCCACTCTGGCAAACCAGCAGGGACTCCATCTTTCCCCGCAGAAGGGAATCTCTTAAGACCCAGGAGAACACCCCCCTCTCACTCCCCCTACCCCCACCTAATGCTAGACCCATGCTAGTTGTGGCAGTTGGGAAACGCTTTGGGTGGGGCTGGCCCAGCCTCTCTGTGAGTACAGCCTGGGCCCACAGGGAAGAAAGCAGAATCTGGAAGGAACCCAAGCTTAAGTGGACTTGGCAGGTGGGCGGGATGGTGCCCGCCAGGAGAACCTGACCTTGAGCTGCCCGTGGACAATGCATTCTTATATCTGGGGAGGGTGGCGCCAGGCTGGGGACACAGAGGAGGCCGTGAGCGCCTGGGGAGGGGACAGTTGCAGCGCTGCTGGTGCCCCGGGCTGCGGGAGGCGCCGCTGGCTTCCCTAGCCCCACTCACTGATGGAGAAGGCGCCGGGCTCTTCCCGGATGACTCTGCACCGCTCCAGCAGCAGGGCTCCGACGGGCTGGAGGAGACACGGGCGCCGGGACGGAGCGGTGAGCACCCGGCCTCCGCGGGGCCCCAGCCTGGGACCCGCCCGCGCGCCCTCGACGCCCCTACCTCGGCCTCGTCTGTCCGGAAGTAGAAGAGGAAATTCACCACCAGCTTCACCAGCCGCCGCTTCAGCACTGCGGGCACAGCGCGCGCTCAGGGGCGCAGGCAGCCCCCGCCCGGACCCCGGCCTCCCGCACCCGGCGCCCCGACCCGGAATCCGGCCTCCGGCACCCGCGCCCGGACCGCGGCCCCAGCCTCCCGCCCCTGGCACTGTCCCGGTCTCCCGGGTCCCGCTCACCGCTGCCCTTCTTGGGGCCCCTCATGCCCAGCTCGGCCGCCATCTCGGCCGGCTGCCGGGACAGCGCCTGCAGCTCCTTCTCGTTGTACCGCATTGCTTCGCGGGGAACGGGAACCTGGACCGCGCCCTCCCGGCCGCCGTCCCCGTTCACGCCGGGGCCGGCGCCAAAAAGGTCTCAGGGCGCAGACACGGAAGCACCGCCGGGGCTAGTGCGCCTGCGCACTTTGGGCCGGCCATGCCGCCAGTCTCCGGTGCGTGGCGCTGGCGACCTGGGGCGGGGGGGGGGGGGGGGGGGGGGCGGTGCACGAGTTGGTAGCGGAGACGGACAGTCGTTACATAACCATTAAATTGAAATAAACCAGACAAAGGTGGAACAGCATCAAGGCACCCCCGCGATGGCTGGCACCCCTTCCTAGAGCGGCCAGGCGCAGGCGGAGGGAGCGATAACGTCTCCCGAAGAATGTCAGCCGCCCCTCGCGAAAGTTAGCCCAGCGCGGCCGCAGCGGACCAAGGGTTCGTTGGGGGCGTTGTGCGCACGCGCGGTTTGCCTTCCAGGCCGGGCGTTCAGCCCCGCCCCCCCCAGCCCTTTCCCTCGCGCCTCCTGACCCTCTGACTTGCGCAGCTGGGCGGGCCGGGCATGCGCACACCAGAGGGCCCGCCCCATTTGCCCCGGAAGTGCTTTCTTTGACCGCGACGCGAGTGCGCCGAACGAAGTCGTGGCGGTGGCGGATCGAGGAGATAACGCGGCCTCAGGCTCTGGTGAGGAGTGGAGCCGGTTGAGGGTAGCGGCCGACTCGGACCGGGGGTTCCCTGGGGAAGAGCAGACGTAGGAGAGAGGAGCTTGCGACAGGCCGCAGGCCGAGGGGCGGGCGGCGGCGTCGCTCCCCTCCCTCCTCCCGTGAGCGTCCGGCCTTGTGCATCCTGTAGGTCCCGCGCTGGGCGGGCCCGGAGGGTCGGGTCCGCTCGGAACTCTATTTCCAAACTCCTGTTGGGAGGCCGCGCGCGGGGGTTCACGCCTGTAATCTCACCGCTCAGGGAGGGCTTGGCGGGAGGATCGCTTGAGGCCAGGAGTTCGAGACCAGGCTGGACAACACAGCGAGACCCCATCTCTACAAAAAAATTTTAGAATTTTTTTTTTTTTTTTTTTTTTTTTTTTTGAGACGGAGTCTGGCTCTGTCGCCCAGGCTGGAGTGCAGTGGCGCGATCTCGGCTCACTGCAAGCTCCGCCTCCCGGGTTCACGCCATTCTCCTGCCTCAGCCTCCCGAGTAGCTGGGACTACAGGCGCCCACAACCGCGCCCGGCTAATTTTTTGTATTTTTAGTAGAGACGGGGTTTCACCGTGGTCTCGATCTCCTGACCCTGTGATCCGCCCGCCTCGGCCTCCCAAAGTGCTGGGATTACAGGCGTGAGCCACCGCGCCCGGCCTACAAAAAAATTTTAAAAATTAGCCAGGAGTGGTTGTTGTACCTGTAGCCCCAGATACTCGAGAGGATCGCTTGATCCCGGAATGTCGAGGCTGCAGTGAGCCATGATCGCAATTGCACTCCAGCCTGGGCAACAGAGCAAGACCCTGTTTCACAAAATGAAAAAGAAACAACTAAGACTCGTTGGGATCAGATCGGGATCGCGGCTGAAATGGTTTGGGCCTCCTTCCTTGTAGCCGAGAACGCTTCTGCATGCTAATCTATACCTGTGAGTTCACTGGGGCTCTGTGATATAACTCCTGTAAGCCTCATTCCCCTTAAAACGGGAGTGACAGCTTCAACACCATGCCAAAGGGGACCAGAAAACGTTAGCTGGCCCCATTTTGCAGGTGCACATGGCTGTGACTGTTGTTCGTGTGTATCCTTGGAGAACACCAAACAGCCAGGGGGAGCTTTGGAAAAGAGGTTGTTTGCTGGGTTTAACGAGAGAACGGTGTTGCCACCAAAAACTAATTCCTTCCCGCTGGTCCAGCCCCAGGTCTTGGAGGCCACCTTTCCTCAATTCTTAAGCTCATTTCCCCTGGTCGTCGTCGGTTTTTTGTCTCTCTGTTTGTTTGTTTTGAGACAGTGTCTTGCTCTGTCACCCAGGCTGGAGTGAGTGCAGTGGTGCCATCACAGCTTACTGCAGCCTCGAACTCCCATGCTCAAGCCGTCCTCCTGCCTCAACCTCCCAAGTCGCTGGGACCACAGGTGCTCAGCACCATGCCCGGCTAATTTTTGTATTTTTTGTAGAGACGGAGTTTGGCCATGTTGCCCAGGCTGGTCTCGAACTCTTGACCTCAGGTGATCCACCCCCCACCCCCACCCCCCCACAGCCTCCCAAAGTGGTAGGATTACAGGCATTAGCCACAACACCCGGCTCCTTTTTCTATTTTTTTGTAGAGATGGGGTTTTTCCACTCTGTTCCCTGATCTTTACCTTAGTAAATAACATACTTCTTCCTGGATTTATCAATTTGTAGACATCATCTGCTGATTTCCTGTCACGGCTGTTGAGATTTTCTCCCTCCTATCCACCCACTGCACCTTCGCCTTCCATATCCTGAATGAGTTTCTGTCGTGAGCACAGTTGGTCATTGGTTGTATTTTTTAAATAAGATGCAAAATGTTGTTGGCTGCTCAGGGCCGGGCGCAGTGGCTCACGCCTATAATCCCAGCACTTTGGGAGGCCAAGGCAGGTGGATCACGAGGTCAGGAGATTGAGACCACCCTGGCTAACATGGTGAAACCCCGTCTCTACTAAAAATACAAAAATTCAGCCAGGTGTGGTGGCGGGCACCTGTAGTCCCAGCTACTCGGGAGGCTGAGGCAGGAGAATGGCATGAACCCGGGAGGCGGAGCTTGCAGTGAGCTGAGATCACGCCACTGCACTCCAGCTTGGGAGACACAGCGAGATTCCATCTCAAAAAAATATATATATGTATGTGTATATATATATATATATATATATATATACACACACACACACACGTATATGTATATATATTTAGTTGGCTGCTAAAACAAGTAATGTGTTCAACTGGGCTTTTGTTGTAGCATTCTATTTTCCCTTAAAGCTAATTAACTTTGTTTTTACCATTAGCCTTTCTTTTCCCTACTGTTTATTTCCCCACAAAGCTCCAGCATCTCACACCTATCAGTTGTGTTTTGCACAGGTTTAAATGAATTGATCTCCCCCTCCCCACTGCCCTCCAAGACCCCCGTATCCTCCTCCTCCGAATGGGACTGATTGTGCTCTGCCTGGGTGGAGCTGGTGTCCCAAACCTTCCTGTCCTTGCTGCCCTGTGCTGACCTCTGTTCCCAGTGTGGCCATCTTTTCCTCTTCCTGCTGTCAGAGCAGAACTTCTGGGAGCTTTGGAAGAAATAGATGATTTTTTTCGGGGATGGGGGAAGTCCTTGATTGCCTGAAAATGAGTTTATTTACCCTCATAGTTAGAAGTTTGGTGGGGTATAAAAATCTAGATTGAAAATCCATATTTGGCCGGGCGCGGTGGCTCAAGCCTGTAATCCCAGCACTTTGGGAGGCCGAGACGGGCGGATCACAAGGTCAGGAGATCGAGACCATCCTGGCTAACACGGTGAAACCCCATCTCTACTAAAAAATACAAAAACTAGCCGGGCGAGGTGGCGGACGCCTGTAGTCCCAGCTACTCGGGAGGCTGAGGCAGGAGAATGGCGTGAACCCGGGAGGCGGAGCTTGCAGTGAGCTGAGATCCGGCCACTGCACTCCAGTCTGGGCGACACAGGGAGACTCTGTCTCAACAACAACAACAACAAAAAAATCCATATTTGTAGGCCGGGTGCGGTGTCTCACACCTGTAATCCCAGCACTTTGGGAGGCGGAGGCGGGTGGATCACCTGAGTTTGGGAGTTTGAAACCAGCCTGGCCAACCCGGCGAAACCCCATCTCTATTAAAAGTATAAAAATTAGCCCGGCGTGTTGGCAGGCGCCTGTAAGCTCAGCTACTCAGGAGGCTGAGGCAGGAGAATCGCTTGAACCTGGGAGGTGGAGTGTGCAGTGAGCCAAGATCGAGCTACGGTCTGGGCGACAGAGCAGGAATCCATCTCAGAAAAAAAAAAAAAAAGGAAAAGAGAAAAAAACATCTGTGTTTGCTCAGAACCGTGAAAGCGTTGTTTTCAGTGCCGTTCTGGGAAGATCAGTTCCTGTGCTGGTTTCTGATCTTGTCTGCTGAGTTTTCTTTGTCTAGTGGAAGCTGCACAGTTTCCTGGGTGGTGTGCGGTGTGAAATTCCCTGGTCTCCCCGTGCCCTGGGGTCTTTTTATTTTCTGATCTTGGTGAGTCCTTGGTATCTGGACAGTGTGGTTCCTTTTAGTCCTGGGTTTTGTTTTTGTTTGAGTTTTCTTGTTCTTACGTTATTTCTGTGATCATATTTTTCATGTTTTATTTTGTTGGGTACTTTTTCTGTTCTCATTCTGGAATGCCGTCTGGGTTCTTGCTTTTCCTCCTGTTTTTTCGACTCTTGGCTTTCCTTTATGAAAGATTTGTTTGGCTCAGCTTCCCACTCTGGTATGGAATCTTTTGTTTGGATCATCCCGTCTGTATTGTTCAAGGGCTTTTTGTTTTAATTCAACGTGGTGTCGTTCAGCGTCCCGTTCTGGTTTTGTGGTGCAGCGGTTTCCCCCAATAACGAAGGAGGGAGGCAGCAATCTCTTATTGGGATTCCCATCAGTCTCTTTGTTCTCAGATGCGTGTGTTTCTCTTTAAGAACAAAGCGGCCGGCAGCTCTGTGTGAGCGCCACTTCTCATCCGGGAGGCCAACTGCCCAGTGGTCTGGCGAGGAGCGGGGCTTTTCTTTGAGGTGTGGGGACCCCGAATGTTCGTATTTGAGGATTCTTCCTCTTGTGCTGTTTCCCCAGAAAAGACTCCTGGCCTCCCCCTGGGCGGGGGGGGCATCTGTGCTGGGCCGCCTGCCGCCTGAGCTGTGCCGAGGAACCGCAGGACTTCCCGCTGCCCAGTCGGCAGGTCGTGATTCGGTCCCCTCTTTTCAGCCTAACACTGGGCCCCCTTGCTCTGCTGGGCCTGTGTCTCTAACTCCAGAGGTCCTTTTATGCCAGTTCTGCTGGAAATAAAGTTCTGATCTAGTCGAGGGTCGTGGGGGATCAGAGCGTGGGAGCTTCCCCAGGGTGCCGCCACGTTTCAGCTGCTGGGGAGGGACGGTGCGGGTGTTCAGTGGCTGCGGTGGCTAGGCTTGGGTTCAGATGGCTTCTGGGTTTTGGATCAGAGTTTTACTTGGTGAGTGGTTGAGTATTGGTCTGGGTTTAGGTTTCTGTGGGCCAGACTCCACAGGTGACAGCTCCCTGTGACAGCTGGAGCTTGTGTCCTGAGCCAGCCACTGGCCGCTGGGGTGTTCTGTCTGGCCAGTTTGAGAAGTAACTAGGCTCGCCCTAGATGGATTTGAACTCTTGGCTTTGTTAGCATTTTGCCATCTAAGTTCCTTTTCCAGGTCCTCCCAGCCATTGGGTCGTTAGAGCATTCTGGAAATGTCACTAAAATGTGATGGGAAGTAAGTACATCAGGATAGGTTGGTGGCTCTTGGTGTGGCCACCTGCACCTGTCCTGGCCCAGAAGCTGCGCTGCCCCTTCCTGCGTGGAGGAGCGAAGTGCAGGTCACTCCTGAGACTGAGCCCCGCTCCTCCCGGGCCCTGAGTCCTCCACAGACCGTCTGCTCTTCTCTCCGCCAGACGCTGCTGGCCGTGAGGACACATAGGCGGGCACTGCGGAGAGTGCAGGCTTGGGAGTAGAGACCAGTGATGGCTCTGCAGAACTTAGCCTCAGAGTGGGGGCATGGTCCGGGAGGGGCCACGACCGGGAACAAGCAGGGCGTTCGCATGCTGCTGAATTCTTTCACGATGAAAGGAACAGGCCGTCCTCCTGGGAGAGGGGAGCGCTGATGACTCCCCGAGATCTGTGTGTGGGAGTGCCTCCCAGCACCAGGCCCCCCCGGGTTCTTGGGGTGCATCCGTGAAAGAAGGCCGGTTCCCTGCCTTCTTGCATGTTCCCCCCAGCGAGGGCTTGGTTCGGTGCTGAGGTGCGTGGAGGACTGTGGTTTCTGTGAGGCGTGGAGAGGCAAGTGCAGCCGCGGCCTGGTGGGAGGCTGCTCGCTGGGCTCCCCACGCACATCCCCTGATGTGAGTTTCATGTCGCTTGACCAGGAAATGCTTGAATGTCCTCCAGAGAAAAATTAGGCACTTCATGAACCTTTCGGGCGGCCCCCACACAATCCCGCCCGCCTGTGCGCCGTCCGGAGACAGAGCCTCCCAGGCAGTTGTAAGCTGGCAGCAGGGACGGTGGGAGTTGGCGTGGCCTGCGGCTGATGGCGCCAGCACGGAGAGGATGCAGTTCTCCCTGGTCCTGAAGAATGCGTGGTCAAGAAGCCGGAGGCAGGGAGGGTTCCTTGGGGCCAGAGGGTGGCGTTCCCAGCAAAGGACAGTCCTTCTGCTGTCACAGTCTCCTTTTTCACAATGGAATGTTCTTTGTTTTGTGAAGAGATGGCGATGGTCACGGTGGTGGTTTCTCGAAGTTTACATGACAACACGTAAAAATGGGCATCTCTGGGTGGGCTTTTATGATGTCTGAACTTGTGATGGGGCATCTGTGATGCTGCAGTGAGCCGGGAGGTCCGCCTCACCAGTCACCACGCTGGATCATTTTCATCAACTTGCCCAGGGAATAAAAACTGGGTGGGGAGGGATCCTGGGCCCCCATAGATTAAGGGGTGACTTCAGGCCCCACCGCAAGTCAGCAGCACAGCTGGCCTGTCCCTCAGTGTGCCCCTGCACACCTGCGGCCACCGTGGCCTGTCCCTCAGCGTGCCCCTGCACACCTGCCGCCACCGTGGCACATCACTGCAGATGCAGTCGTTCAGATGACACGGCTGTATCAGCTTCTGGTTCTGGGGTCAGAGTCCAGTCCACAGGGCTCCATTCCTTCTGGAGGCTCTGGGGGAGAACTCGTTTCCTGCCTTTCCCAGAGTCCAGAGGCACCCGTGTCCCTCGCCTTGGGGCCCCTTCCTCCCCGTTCACAGCCACAGCACAGCCTCCGTGACTCAAGGGGAAGAGTGCCAGGAGATGAGAGGAGGCTGCCTGTTGGGGACTCAGCAGAGCCCTCCTGCGCCACAAGCAGATGTGACCGATCTCCCGGATGTTACCCAGTCAGGACACAAAGATCAGTGTCCTCACCTCCCAATAAGTTTACAGCGAACCCAAGAGATAGAATTAGGCTGGGGACAAGTAAGCGCAGCCAACCAGAGAGGGAGTTCAGAGGAAGGCTTGAACACTGGGGGCTTAGGCAGTCCGGGAAGGCTCCCTGGTGGTGGTGACTTGTTTGTGAGAATTTGGCCTTGTCTTCCCTTTATGCCTTCTCTGGGCTCCCCGCTCCATTTCAGGTCTCCAGGCCTTGGCACTCTGGGCTGGAGTGGCTTCCTCTCCATCCCTCACATACGCTCATTTGGAGACAGACTCCAGCTTCCTCGTGTCTGTGCCTGTCCACAGTGGGCCTCGGCCTCCTGGAAGAGACTGGGTGCACTTTGGGGTGGCCCCCTCAGGGCTAGTTAGACCCTGGCTCTGGGAGTGCAGGGTGAGGGGCTGTCACAGGCTCCAGCCTGGTGGCCTGGCCCAGGGAGGTCCCAGCAGCAGCCGTGAGTTCTGAGCCATCCTTCTTTCTCTCCTCTTGGCCTCCACAGGTGTCTCCCCATCTGCTAAAGCCCCAAGGCCGTCACCATGGACTTCCAGCATCGCCCTGGGGGCAAGACCGGGAGCGGGGGCGTGGCCTCCTCCTCCGAGAGCAACCGTGACCGCAGGGAGCGCCTCCGGCAGCTGGCCCTAGAGACCATCGACATCAACAAGGTGGGCCAGCCACCGTGCAGCCGCCTGTGGCGGGGGCTCGGCTTTCCAGGACAGCCCTGGAGAGGGTGCCAGAGGCTCTTCCTGGGCCTCCACCCAGCCTGGGCGGTGCAGCCCCGTGTCCAGATGCTCCCCTGTTGCCCCGAGCAGCTACAGCTCCCATCTGTCCGCCTTAGAGAGCAGACCCTCTGTGGCTCTGAGCCCCGTGTGAGAGTGTTTTGTTCTGTCCAAAACCTTCTGTTTCGCATCATTTAATTTTCTGGGAGTGGGGAGAGCTTATGTCAGTCCAGCCAGATGTGGTGAAGGGCAGCCTTTGATTTTAGCTTGTGCAGGGGCGGGGATGAGCCGGGTCCCCTCAGCACTGTGGACATCGGGACTGGAGCACTCTCTGTGTACCCTGACACGCCCCACGGACCTGGCCTATGACGAGGGCTCTGTCACTGTCCCTGTCTTCCAGATGAGGTCACGGGTGGAGGGGTGCCCCAGCCACAGATGGTGGAGTTAGCCTTTGAACTCCAGCGTCTGAGACGAGAGGCGTGCGCCTGGCTGCCCCGGCTTAGGGCCTGGAGATGGGCGGGTCTCTGGGCCTTCAGTGTAGCCCATTTGCTTTTCTTGTGCCTGTGTCTGCCTTGTGCCGACCACTGGTGTGGTGGTGTGGGCAGCGGACAGCTCCCTGCATTGGGAGTGACCAGGAGTGCTGTGCTGACTCTGCCTCCCTCTGACTCACAACCACCAGGAAGGTGGTGCGGGGGGCTCCCTGGGAACCCCCGCTGCTCAGAGCCTGGGCCACAGCCCCAGGCGGTGATACCTGTGCTCACAAAGGCCTCCCGCTGGATCCCCCGTTTTCAGAAACGCTTGACACCGTCAGGGACAGACATCCCTGTACAGAAAGGGGATCCTGCGTCTGAGGGCCCTGACCGCAGCAGGCCTCGATCTGTCTAACGGGCGCCTGTTCTTCCCCTCCAGGACCCGTACTTCATGAAGAACCACCTGGGCTCCTATGAATGCAAGCTGTGCCTGACGCTTCACAACAATGAGGTGCGGCCTCTGCCCGGCTCCGGGCAGCTCGCGGCGGGCTGAGTGGCTGACGTCAGGGGGACCTGCCTGTGTCTGTCTGCCCGGCCCGAGTCATGTGTGTTTCCTTTCCACTCCAGGGGAGCTACCTGGCACATACCCAGGGGAAGAAGCACCAGACCAACCTGTGAGTACCCCGTGCCCCTTCGATGCCTGGTGCTCCAGCAGCTGTCGGCTCAAGTCTCTGTGAGCCTCACGGGCCACTGCTCCACGGCCGGAAAGCCAGCCTGGCCTGGGCCTCCCTGGGCGCTGGAGTACGGTTTCTGGGGAGCATTAGAGAACAGAGGCGTGGATGGCTGAGGCGGGCAGATCACTTGAGGTCAAGAGTTCGAGACCAGCCTGACCAACATTGTGAAACTCCATCTTGTGCCGGGCGCGGTGGCTCAAGCCTGTAATCCCAGCTCTTTGGGAGGCCGAGACAGGCGGATCACGAGGTCAGGAGATCGAGACCATCCTGGCTAACACGGTGAAACCCCGTCTCTACTAAAAAATACAAAAAACTAGCCGGGCGTGGTGGTGGGCGCCTGTAGTCCCAGCTACTTGGGAGGCTGAGGCAGGAGAATGGCGTGAACCCGGGAGGCGGAGCTTGCAGTGAGCCAAGATCACGCCACTGCACTCCAGCCTGGGCGGCAGAGCGAGACTCCGTCTCAAAAAAAAAAAAAAGAAGGCCGGGCGCGGTGGCTCAAGCCTGTAATCCCAGCACTTTGGGAGGCCGAGGCGGGCGGATCACAAGGTCAGGAGATCGAGACCACAGTGAAACCCCGTCTCTACTAAAAATACAAAAAATTAGCCGGGCGCGGTGGCGGGCGCCGGTAGTCCCAGCTACTCAGGAGGCTGAGGCAGGAGAATGGCGGGAACCTGGGAGGCGGAGCTTGCAGTGAGCCGAGATTGCGCCACTGCACTCCAGCCTGGGCAACAGCGTGAGACTCCGTCTCAAAAAAAAAAAAAAAAAAAGAAAAAAAGAAAGAAACTCCATCTTTACTAAAAATCTAAAAATTAGGCTGGGCATGGTGATGCACACCTGTAATCACAGCTACTCAGGAGGCTGAGGCAGGAGAATCTTGAATCTGGGAGGCAGAGGTTGCAATGAACCGAGATGGCGCCACTGCACTCCAGCCTGGGCGACAGAGCGAGACTCAGTCTTATTTAAAAAAAAAAAAAGAAGAAAGGCCGAGCGCGGTGGCTCACGCCTATAATCCCAGCACTTTGGGAGACCAAGGTGGGCAGATCACCTGAGGTCAGGAGGGCAAGACCAGCCTGACCAACATGGAGAAACCCCATCTCTACTAAAAATACAAAAAATTAGTCGGGCGTGGTGGTGCATGCGTGTAATCTCAGCTACTGGGGAGGCTGAGGCAGGAGAATCGCTTGAACCTGGGAGGTGGAGGTTGCGGTGAGCCAAGATCGCGCCACTGCACTCCAGCCTGGGCCACAAGAGCAAAACTCGGTCTCAAAAAAAAACAAAAAGCAGAGGCATGGAGTTGTTGGTAGGACCCCAGCCAGGGACAGTGAGGAGCATGACAGGAAGAGAACGTGCCTGTCCTATCCCTGTTCTCAGCCAAACCCCAGGGCCCCTCCCAGGCCCCTGGCCCTCCTCATCCCTCAGTTTGTAGTGAGCTCCAAGGTCAGGGGGCCCGTGGCCTTGGTGCCTGTGTGTGGAGGGGCCCCAGCACCACGTCCATCCTGCCTGCAGGGCCCGGCGAGCCGCCAAGGAGGCCAAGGAGGCCCCTGCCCAGCCCGCACCTGAGAAGGTCAAGGTGGAGGTGAAGAAGTTTGTGAAGATCGGCCGCCCAGGCTACAAAGGTGAGTGCCCGGAGCGGCGCTGGCCACAGCCGCTGCTGCTGCATGAATAGGTTCTTCGGGCTCCAGTGCAGGAGGCGCAGCCCTGAGACCCTCATTCCTGAGCCGCTGTTTCCTGGCCTTGGTGGCCATCCCTCACCCACCTGCAGCCTCTGGCGTTGTGTCTGGGAGCTGTCAGGCTGAGCCCGATAAGCACCCGTCTCACCCAGCGGCCCCTTTCCCAGCTGAGCCACAGTCTGCGCCCTCCTGTCCGAGTGTTGTGGAAGCTTCTGGGGAGGCTTGCCAAGCCAAAGAGTGGAAGTGGAGGTGTGGTGAGCCCTGGCACACTCCTCCGGTTAACCTTGAAGCCTCTGAAGGAGGACAGGAAGAAGCGGCTGTTAGAGGCGGCTCCTCCGGGACCCTCAGCAGTGGGAATGGCAGGAGGTGACCTGGTTCAGAAAGCCAGGGAAGCGGCCAGGGTGGAAGAGACAGACCTTGTGTCTGTAGGGTCAGGAAGGCGGGCACGCTACCCAGCAAGTGTTCTTTTTTTTTTTTTTTTTTTTTTTTTTTTTTTTTTTTTGAGACAGAGTCTCGCTCTGTTGCCCAGGCTGGAGTGCAGTGGCGTGATCTCCACTCACTGCAAGCTCCACCTCCCGGGTTTACACCATTCTCCTGCCTCAGCCTCCCGAGTAGCTGGGACTACAGGCGCCCGCCACCTCGCCCGGTTAATTTTTGTATTTTTAGTAGAGACGGCGTTTCACCATGTTAGTCAGGATGGTCTCGATCTCCTGACCTCGTGATCCACCCGTCTCGGCCTCCCACAGTGTTGGGATTACAGGCATGAGCCACCGCGCCCGGCCCCAGCAAATGTTCTTTACGAAAGATGGGGACAGCCTGTGTGCCTGGCCTCCAGACAGGAGCCTGCAGGGCACAGGCCCCGGGGCAGGTGCGCTGGGTGGACGAGGGTGGCTAGAGCGGCAGACTCCTGGTGGGGAGGCCCTGACAGGTCCTGAGCTTGGGCTCAGGGCAGTGAGGAGGTGGAGGGCTTGTGAGTGTGCGTGCCTGAGGCTGCTTGGAGAGTGGCCAGGCCGTAGGCGGCCCAGCAGCCATTCTCGGGGTCCAGGCTGCTGAGCTCTGGTGGGAAAGGCATCCTCTCCCGCTCACCCTATAGATGGTGTTGGCCCTGTCCAGGCGGCCCCACTCTAATCCCAGAGCCAGGGTGCCAAGGGCCGCTCCCTACCCAGTGGCCCCGACTCCTGCTGGATAGTGTCCCAGCACCCTGGGTGAAGGGCTCTGGGGATTAGGACAAAGGAGTACCACCCTCGGTCCCTGCCCGAGTGACTCCGCAGGTAGCTCAGCCCTGGCGCACCTGTGCCTTCACCTATACCAGAGTCCCAGAGCCTGGGCGGATTGGCGGTTGCCTGGAGCCACAGGGCCTCCCCTGGGGTCTCGCCCTCGTTCAGTGGGTGGCATTAGCCTGCCCCAGGTCCCTCAGCTTTGGGGAGGACAAGCAGCCGGGACCTGAGAGCTTTCTGTGTTGCAGTGACCAAGCAGAGGGACTCGGAGATGGGCCAGCAGAGCCTCCTCTTCCAGGTGAGATCAGGGGCTTGGGTGTGGGGGGCGGCCGAAGGCACCTGAAAGGTGGCGCTGCCACCCGGCTGTGTCCCCACAGATCGACTACCCTGAGATCGCCGAGGGCATCATGCCACGCCACCGCTTCATGTCTGCGTACGAGCAGAGGATTGAGCCTCCGGACCGGCGCTGGCAGTACCTGCTCATGGCCGCTGAGCCCTATGAGACCATCGCCTTCAAGGTAGCATGGCTGTGGGGTCCCCTGGGCCCCAGGGCCCCCTGAGATGTGCGAGCCAGAAGGATCTGCACAGGCTGGGCAGGGCGCCCCTCCTATCAGGCTGTGGGGTCCCCTTGGATCCCCGAGACGGAGCCAGAAGGGTCTGTGCAGGCTGGGCAGGGTACCCCTCCCATTGGGCTTTGCAGGAGGGGGCCTGCTTGGGCTCCACTGTGCCCATGGAGAAGGGAGGCCGGCAGGGCTGAGTGCTGGGCCTGTGAGGCCTTCGCCAAGTGACCTCGCTTCTTGGTCTAGGCTGCTGGAGGGCTTCCCACAGCCTGTGCCTACGCCTGCACAAAGCAGCCATCAGGAAACAATGCAAACGGTGCCTGTCCAGGGCGGGGGCCAGCGTGTGCTAGCGTGGAGGCCGGGTCTGTGTCACTCCAGAACTGAACCCTGTGCCCATCGAAAGTCTTACCAGGCCGGGGCTGGGCTCCCAGGGTGGAGTCTGGGCCGGGGAGGCTAACGCCTCAGGCTCCCTGCCTGATGGCTACCCTGAGGTCACAGGGACCAGGAGCCCTCTCTGTCCCCCGCCTTCCCAGGTGCCGAGCAGAGAGATTGACAAGGCGGAGGGCAAGTTCTGGACACACTGGAACCGGGAGACCAAGCAGGTGAGTGGCTAGCCCTGAGCTTGGCTCCTTCCTGCCCAGCCCCGGTGGCCCTAGCCCTGCCCGTGCCTGCTGACCCTTTCTCCGTCTCTCTAGTTCTTCCTCCAGTTCCACTTTAAGATGGAGAAGCCCCCGGCTCCGCCCAGCCTCCCCGCCGGCCCCCCTGGGGTGAAGCGGCCTCCACCTCCGCTGATGAATGGTCTGCCCCCTCGGCCACCGCTGCCCGAGTCTTTGCCACCGCCACCGCCGGGAGGCCTACCTCTGCCACCCATGCCCCCCACGGGGCCTGCACCCTCAGGGCCCCCGGGACCACCCCAGCTACCCCCGCCAGCTCCAGGGGTCCACCCCCCGGCCCCAGTGGTGCATCCCCCCACCTCTGGCGTCCATCCCCCAGCTCCTGGGGTCCATCCCCCAGCTCCTGGCGTCCATCCCCCAGCCCCTGGGGTCCACCCACCAACCTCTGGGGTCCACCCCCCGGCTCCCGGAGTCCACCCTCCAGCCCCCGGGGTTCACCCTCCAGCCCCCGGGGTTCACCCACCAGCCCCCGGAGTCCACCCACCAGCCCCTGGGGTTCACCCACCAGCCCCGGGGGTCCATCCTCCCCCATCAGCGGGGGTTCACCCCCAGGCCCCAGGGGTACACCCAGCAGCCCCTGCTGTTCACCCTCAGGCCCCGGGGGTGCACCCACCAGCCCCAGGGATGCACCCTCAGGCCCCGGGAGTCCACCCCCAACCTCCCGGGGTCCATCCATCAGCTCCTGGGGTCCACCCTCAGCCTCCTGGAGTTCACCCCTCAAATCCTGGGGTACACCCCCCAACTCCCATGCCCCCAATGCTGAGGCCCCCACTCCCCTCCGAAGGCCCAGGGAACATACCTCCCCCTCCCCCAACCAACTGAGAAGCTGCTCCCTCCCCCAGCAAGCTCAGCGCCAGGTGCTCCTGCCTTTTGCCATCGAGAGAAGGCTGCTCTTTTGTACCGCCCCCTGCTCATTAAACAGCCTTCCCCAGCCCCGAGTGCACCGATGTCTGCAGCGCCGCCCTCCCTTGTCAGTGCTGTGTGGGAGTGCCAGGCACAGCACCATCCCTGAGTTTGCGCCGACTGGGGAGGGCCTGGGGCCTGCCGGGAGACACCTGTGGGAGGCCTGAGAGACGGCTGTACCTTGGAAGTGGCCTGGTGGAGGACAGACTCCACCAGCCAGCTAGGAGGGGGTCTGGGGTCCTGTCCTGGGGAGGGAAGAGCAGACTCTTGTGATATCCTTGGGGTCTCCAGATAGCCCACCAGGGGTTGGGAGGGTGAGCAGGGACAGGGCGCCCCCACTGACTGGGGACCCTCCTCCTCCAGGCCCACCCCTTAGCACCCAGGACATCTGGGCCCCCCGCCCCCAGCGCTGTCTAGTCTGGCTGCTTGGCCATCACTCCCAGCCTGGTTCCCACTCCTGTGCCTTCTGGGGACGGGCCCTCAAGGACAGCATGTTGACAAATCAGGCCCAGCTCTATCGCTGTGGGGAGGGAGATAGGCTGCTGGCGACAGAAAGGGCTCTTTGAGAAGGCCACTCTGCCTGGAGTGGGGGCGCCGGGCACTGTCCCCCAAGGTCGCGGCAGAGGAGATAGGGGCCTGTCCTTTACAAACACCCCACCTTCCACTCGGCTTCCACAAGGCGGGCAGCCCAGCTCCTGGCAGCACCCATGACGCGGGACCTGCCTCTCACCAGCCTGACCCTGGTACTGTCCGCCCTGGGGGCTCTGCTGGGGACTGAGGCCCTCAGAGCAGAAGAACCAGCTGTGGGCACCGGTGGCCTCATCTTCCGAGAAGACCTGGACTGGCCGCCAGGCAGCCCACAAGAGCCTCTGCGCCTGGTGGCACTGGGTGGGGACAGCAATGGCAGCGGCACCCCCCTGCAGGTCATGGGGGTTCTGAGCGCCTATGAGCGGGCCTTCCTGGGGGCCGTGCAGCGGGCCCACTGGGGCCCCCGAGACCTGGCCACCTTTGGGGTGTGCACCCCCGGTGACAGGCAGGCTGCCTTGCCCTCTCTACAGCGGCTGGGGGCCTGGCTGCGGGACCCTGGGGGGCAGCGCCTGGTGGTCCTGCACCTGGAGGAAGGTACGTGGGGCCCAGCCCCGAGCTTGGCACCGCCGGCCTCCTTCAGGTGGGCCAGGTCCTCTTAGGGAAGATCAAGGGCTGGCAGAGCCCACACCCTGGGCAGGGAGGCTGTGGTCTTGTTCTGGGACTGGGTTGTGGGTCCATGGCCTGGAAGGTGGGCACCGCGCTCTGTCCTGTCCCTGAAGCCCAGCTCTTAGACCAGCCCCTGCCGCAGCGGCAGGGAGAGAGCTGCTGTCTTCTCGCCACCCGTGAAGAAACCACCCTGTGGCTCGGGGCCAGTGGAACCCTCCTCCCCACCGCCCCACACCTGGCCAGCCTGTTCTCGGGGCCACTGGCCTGAGAGACTCCCTGCGGGGAAGGGGCTTCATCGGGCGCCCTAACCCAGAGACCACAGGGCGGCAGCCCCACCCACAGCCCCAGACGCAGCCTCTGCCTGCCCGGGCGGTCACCGCTCCCTGGCTGCAGGAAGGCAGTGAAGAGGGACACTAGGTCCCCCGCTCGAGGCCCCCTGCACAGTGGCCAGAGCAGCAGGGACGGATCCCAAAGACTCCCGGGGTGTGTGGGACGGGCCTGCCCTTCAATGGCTCAGGCGTCCCCTGCTGTCCTGGCTGCAGTGACCTGGGAGCCCACACCTTCGCTGAGGTTCCAGGAGCCCCCGCATGGAGTAGCCGACCCCCCGGAGCTGGCGCTGCTGGTGCTGTACCCTGGGCCTGGGCCTGGCCCTGAGGTCACTGTGACGAGGGCTGGGCTGCCGGGTGCCCAGGTACCAGGGAGTTGCATGGGGCATTGCCTGGGCCGCGGCAGGGGCATGGATTTGTTGCAGGGTCTGCGGTACTGAGAGAAGCGTAGAACCAGTGGCAATGGGAGGAAGGGCACCGGTAGAGCAGGGCTGGCTAAGCCTCCATCCAGCCGGGCTGAGCCCTGGTCTCCACAGAGCCTCTGCCCGTCCCGGGACACTCGCTACCTGGCGTTGGCGGTGGACCGCCCTGCGGGGGCCTGGCGCGGCTCCGGGCTGGCCTTGACCCTGCAGCCCCGCGGAGAGGGTAGGTGTGCGTGGAGAGGGACCGGGCGCCGGGTCGACTGCCCTCAGCCCCCAACCCCTGAGCCAACCCCGCGCCCACCCACCGCAGGCTCCCTCCTGAGTACGGCCCAGCTGCAGGCACTGCTGTTCGGCGACGACCACCGCTGCTTCACGCGGATGACCCCGGCCTTGCTCCTGCTGCCGCGGTCTGAGCCCGCGCCGCTGCCCGCGCAAGGCCAGCTGGACACCGTGCCCTTCCCGCCGCCCAGGTGCGTGCAGGCCCGGGGGCATGGGGCAGGAGCAGGCGGGGGCGGCGTGGCCTCGCGCCCGCTCTCAACTCCCCTAACTGCGGGTTCCAGGCCATCCGCGGAGCTCGAGGAGTCGCCGCCCAGTGCAGACCCCTTCCTGGAGACGCTCACGCGCCTGGTGCGGACGTTGCGGGGCCCCCGGGCCCGGGCCTCCGCGCCCCGCCTGGCCCTGGACCCGGACGCGCTGGCCGGCTTCCCGCAGGGCCTGGTCAACCTGTCGGACCCCGCGGCGCTGGAGCGCCTGCTAGACGGCGAGGACCCGCTGTTGCTGCTGCGGCCCACCGCGGCCACCACCGGGGACCCCGCGCCCCTGCACGACCCCACGTCGGCGCCGTGGGCGACTGCCCTGGCGCACCGCGTGGCTGCCGAGCTGCAAGCGGCGGCTGCCGAGCTGAGCAGCCTCCCAGGTCTGCCTCCAGCCGCAGCCCCGCTGCTGGCACGCCTGCTCGCGCTCTGCCCAGGCGGCCCCGGCGGCCCCGGCGATCCCTTGCGAGCTCTGCTGCTTCTGAAAGCGCTGCAGGGCCTGCGCGCGGAGTGGCGCGGGCGGGATCCACGCGGGCCGGGGCGGGCACAGCGCAGCGCAGGGGCCACCGCCGCCGACGGGCCGTGCGCCCTGCGCGAGCTCAGCGTAGACCTCCGCGCCGAGCGCTCCGTACTCATCCCGGAGACCTACCAGGCCAACAATTGCCAGGGCGTGTGCGGCTGGCCGCAGTCCGACCGCAACCCGCGCTACGGCAACCACGTGGTGCTGCTGCTGAAGATGCAGGCCCGTGGGGCCGCCCTGGCGCGCCCCCCCTGCTGCGTGCCCACTGCCTATGCGGGCAAGCTGCTCATCAGCCTGTCGGAGGAGCGCATCAGCGCGCACCACGTGCCCAACATGGTGGCCACCGAGTGTGGCTGCCGGTGACCCCTGCGCCTCGCGGACTCCTGCCCCGAGGGGCCGGACGTGCCCCAGCTCGCGCCCCTTCCCATATTTATTCGGACCCCAAGTATCGCCCCAATAAAGACCAGCAAGCAACCGAGTGGGGTGTCCGTGCGTGTTAGAGGGGCCGCCCGTCTCTCCTTGCGCACGACCTGGGTCCACCCTGTAGCGCTCGCTGTCTTTCCCCTGCCTGAAGCGCCCCGCGACGGTCTTTCGGGCCCCGGACTCGTTGCCGGGTCCAGGCGTAAAGAAGCAGATGACTCTGCGGCCGCAGCCCTCGCTTTATTTCGCCGGAGTCGCGGGTTGTCTAGAAGGGGTCCCTGGACTCGGGCGCGGGCCGGCTTAGTCCCGCCCCTTGCCTGCGCGGGGCTTCTGGCGACTCCCAGGCCGCTCCTCCTGGTAGGGACGCCTCGGGGAGACCCAGGCCTGCCTCTTCCTGGGCTCGGCGTCCCTGGAGTCCCGTGCCCACGGCCGATGGCCCCCTTCGCGTGACTCCCAGCGCCGAGGCAGGGCTTCCCGGGGCTCCCTGGCGGCCCGTGGCCTCTCCTCCTTCCGCGGCCTCTCTTTCTTCGGCCTCTCCTCCTTCCGCGGCTTCTCCTTCCGCGGTTTCCCCTCTCTCCGAGGCCTCTCCTTGGGTCCCCGGTCTGCGAGGGGCGCACGGTCCTTCCCGACGGCCTCTCCGGTGGCCTCGCCAGGCTCCTCTTCGTCCTTCTCTGCAGCCTCCCGACTCCCGGGAATCTTGGGTCTGATCTCTGCCTCGGTCCGGGGCGCAGGCAGCGCTGATGGGGGCGCCTGGGCCTCGAACTTAGGCTGCAAGACAGAGAGTGGGGTCCTGGGGTAAGCGCCCACCTTGCCCCCGGCCCGGCTCCTTCTTTCCCTGAGGATGAAGGCCCCACTGCCCGCGGTCACTGGAAGGAAGCGCTTACCAGGGGCGACGATGGCTCCCTCGGGGCTGAGCTTGGCGGGACCCAGGGCTCAGGCGCACGCGCTTGGACTGCTGCCTCCCCAGCCACGGCGTCTGCAGCGACAGGGTCGGAACCTGAGTCAGCTGGGTCGAGGCATGGGCCACACTGTCCATCCGTCCCTCACCGCTAGAGCCCCCCTCCCTGGACAGTTGGAGTGGGGCTCCCGCGGTACGGCTGAGGCTAAGGATGCCCGGAGCCGTGGGAAGGGACTCCGGGACTCCGCTGCTGCGGAGCGCCCCTCCTCCGAACCTCGCTCTTTCAATCCGTCATTCTTCCCCCCGACCACGGGCTGTAGGAGACCCCTAGCAAGGGACGGGTCGCAGGAGTGCCCCCGGGGGGCGCTCACTAGCTGAGCTGTCCCCAGAGAGGGCGCAGGAGGAAGGCGGCAGAACGCTGCGCGGGAGGAGGGGTTGCACAAGGTCCATCCGGAAGCCAGAACCTACTCGCGGCGAGGGAAATGGGCCCCGCAAAAGGTCCAGACGGGATGAGAGGGGCGCGCAAGGCCCGTCACATAAGGGGAGATGTACAAACCAACTTTGGAGGCGTGCAAAACCCAGCCCTGGGAAGGAGGCTCCCAGACCCCACCCTTGCGTCACAGGGCCCTTCCTTGGAGGAATAGGCGCACAGGTGGACCCCAGCCTCGCCCCACCTCTGGGGAGCCCGCGCTCACCGCGGCACAGCTGGAAAGCCGAGCCCAGCAGCGCCACCAGCGAGGCGAGCACCAGGCACTTGTTGAGCGACAGGTCTCCCCAGGGCAGCTCCTGGCTCAGGGCGGGGGGTTGCGGCGGCGGCTGCGGGGGCGGCGCGGTCTGCGCCTTCTTGCGCGCGGGGGCGCTCCGAGGGCCTGCGAGGGCAAGTGCGTGCTGCGCTGTGGCCACTGGCTCTGCGCCGCCCCATTCCCCGGGCACAGGGGGCAAGAGAGAGGCCTGCGCCCTGAACCTGGCTCGCCCTGCCTGCCTGTGCGGCCCTGGGCGCAGGTGAACCCAGCCCCGGTGCCCCGCAGCTGCACGGGGATGCCCAGAGTTCCTGGAAGTTAACTTCCGGGAGCTAAGTGGCTTAGCCGGTATTATCACGCATTAGTAGAGGCTCCCGGCCCGTTGACTCGCTGCCTGCCACACTTCGATGCCACTCAACCAGGACACCCCCCAAGATCCAAGGACCCAGCTCCGGGACCTGAGCCTCACACCAGTCCGTTCCCACCCCACACCTCACCCACGCCTCCTGCAAACCCACTGGCTCCGGCTTTCAGCCTCTCCTTCCCCGTTCCTGGGGTCCCCCTGGCGGCAGCCTCTTTTTCCATCTTCTTGGGCCTGGTGTCCACACTGCGGCCTTCAGCCACCGGCTCCTGAGAGTCCTGTGGTTATCATGAGACATTCCACGTGTTTCCTTCCAGTGCCAAACCCTTCCCGTGGGCTTTAGACACCTGCCTCCCTTGGTCGGCTTGTCCCCAACTCCCCAGGCGTCCTGGGTTAAAGGCTGAGGGTCCCAGCTACTCACGTGGGGCGGGCTGCCGGAGTCGGCCAGCCTGGGTGTTGCTGTGAGAACAGAGGGAGAGTCAAGGTTGTGGGGACCCCCCAGGCCAATCCCACCCTCTCCCCTGGCCCTGCTGGGTGAC
The DNA here is from genome assembly GCF_043159975.1 of Macaca nemestrina. Classification (NCBI taxonomy): domain Eukaryota; kingdom Metazoa; phylum Chordata; class Mammalia; order Primates; family Cercopithecidae; genus Macaca; species Macaca nemestrina. Next base: position 1,766,663 of record NC_092144.1, read on the forward strand.
GCGCGGGTGACTAACCCCATCTTGTAGATAAGAAAGTAGGTGGAGGCCAGCACAGTGGTTCACACCTGGAATCCCAGCACTTTGGGGAGGCTGAGGTGGGAGGATCACCTGAGCCCAGGAGTTTGAGACCAGCCAGGGCAATACAGTGAGACCCCATCTCTACCCCCCCAAAAAAAAATTAGCCAGGTATGGTGGCCGGCACCTGTGGCCCCAGCTACTTGGGAGGCTGAGGCACGAGGATCACTTGAACCTGAGAGGTCGAGGCTGCAGTGACCTATGATCATGTCACTGTACTCCAGCATGGAAGACAGAATGAGGCTCGGCCTCAAAAAATAAAAAATAACAATAATAAAAAAATATAAAAATACAAAGAAAGCAGACAGGCTTGGAGACAGCTTTGCCGGAGACACAAAGCATTTCAGTGGCAACGCAGGATTGGAATCTAGATCTGTGTAGCCCAGCACCTGTCTTCCTTGGGGGCTCCTTACAGACCCCTGAGGCAGATGAGGGCCGGGGGTTGAACCTGGGGAGCACAGTTTAAGCCAGTCCAGTGTGGGAGGCTAAGAAGCTCTGGTCTCTGAAGATGGGCCTCCTGGCTCACGGGGACCATCAGGGAGGGGCCTCCTCCCGCCAGCACCACAAGGGTACCTGGAGCCCTGTCCTCCTGGGGCTCGGCCAGCACAGAGTGGTCCTCCAGGGCCTGGCAGCTGCCCAGGCCGCCATCTAGCTCCTCCCAGGCGCTGGTTGCCATGGAGATGACTGGAGCAGCAGCAGGTCCCGGGCCAGGCTGGGAGGGGTGGGGAACAAGGTCTTGCATTTACTGAGTCCCTCATGGGCCTGGGCCTGACCTGGAGGTTCTGTGGACACCAACTAACAGGCCCTGTCCTGCCACCCTCAACCGAGTCTGTGATCTCTGCCTCAAGCACCCCTCACTCGGGAAATTCACACTCATGCCAGGCATGGCCCGGCACCCACACCAGGCATCTCCCTGACCCTGCATGCCAGCCCTGGGGCCCCTCCCTGTAGCCCAGCCTCGCTGGGGCCCAATATCCATCAGCACAGCAGCCAAGGCTGCTCTGGCCCAGAGAGGGCGGGAGCCCCTGCAGGGCAACACAGCAGTAAGTCCCAGACACACCCCAAACCAAAACTCTTGGCCCCAGTGTCAGCTCATGTTCTCTGAGACCAGGGACTATTTTTATCTGGTGCCCGAGGCCAGCGGGACAGGCTAACAGGTGCCCCAGCCCCTCCCAAGCCTCTGCTGTCATGGGGTCTCCCTCTGGGCCACCCTGACCTGCCATTCTGGGCACTTACATCCCGCCGCATGACCCTGTGAGTCTACAGGCTCGGGCCCCAGCAGCAGAACCATCCTGGCTCTGGTTGTGACAGGCCAGGGCAGGGGAGGAGGGTCCCGGGGGCGGTCTTCTGATCCTGACACAGAGCACCCTGCCTTGTCCCACTAACTCTGTTCCCATATGACAGATGAGGAAACTGAGGCTAGAGAGAGCGCCATTGGCTGGAGGGCGCAAGGAGCTTCAAGTCAGACCTGGAGCTGTACTCTTCAGGGTCTCCATGGCCTCTGGCTGCTGGGATTAGGGTGTCCCTATATCTAGGCTGAAAAACCACCCAGCCCTGGGGCTCCAAGACCTGGAAGGGGCCTATCGCGTGGCCGTGGGGGAGGGGCCCAACAAGCATGGGAGGCTGGTGTGCGGCCCCTGTGTGTGCGTCGGGGGCAGCTCTAGGAACTGGGGACCCTTACGGTCCTCCACAACACCCTTCCGCATCCCGGGAGCCCACACCTCTGCTCGGGACTCCCCCAGCCTCACTTCCTTACCCCCGAGCCTCACTTACCCGCCAGCCGCTTTGCTGAGCCTTGTGGACAGGATGGAGGATGGGGAGGGTGGCCCCGTGATGGACGGCAGCAGGTGGCTGGAGACCGGGGGTGGGCCAATCAGCAGGCCCGCGGGAGTGAGGTCACAGCCGGGAGTCCTCCACCCTTCCCTGCCATTGCAGCGGGGCAGGGCATTGCTCCTACTCACTCAGCCCTGGCCACTGCCATGCCAGGGAGACACAGCGCCTGCAGCTGGGACTACAAGCGTGCACCACCACACCCGGTTAATTATTTTTTATTTTTTATTTTTTATTTTATTTTATTTTATTTTATTTTTGAGACAGAGTCTCGCTCTGTCGCCCAGGCTGGAGTGCAATGGCCGGATCTCAGCTCACTGCAAGCTCCGCCTCCTGGGTTTACGCCATTCTCCTGCCTCAGCCTCCCGAGTAGCTGGGACTACAGGCGCCCGCCACCACGCCCGGATAGTTTTTTGTATTTTTTAGCAGAGACGGGGTTTCACCGTGTTAGCCAGGATGGTCTCGATCTCCTGACCTCGTGATCCGCCCGCCTCGGCCTCCCAAAGTGCTGGGATTACAGGCTTGAGCCACCGCGCCCGGCCTTTATTTATTTTTTGAGACAGAGTCTCGCTCTGTTGCCCAGGCTGGAGTGCAGTGGCGCCATCTCGGCTCACTGCAAGCGCCGCCTCCCGGGTTCACACCATTCTCCTGCCTCAGCCTCTCGAGTAGCTGGGACTGCTGGCACCCGCCATCGCACCTGGCTAATTTTTTTGTGTGTTTTTAGTAGAGACGGGGTTTCACCATGTTGCCCAGACTGGTCTCGAACTCCTAGGCTCAAGTGATCCACCCGCCTTGGCCTCCCGAAGTGCTGGGATTACAGGTGTGTACCACCGTGCCCTGTCTCTATGCTTAACTTTTTGAAGAGCCGCTAGTCTCTTTTCCAAAGTGACTGCACTGTTTTACCTGCTCAGCAGCCACACAGGACCGTTCTAACTTCTCCACATCCAACTCATCATTTTCCAGTTTCTTTGTTTGTTTTTTTTATTGCCAGCCTAGTGGGTGTGAACGGCATGATCTCATTGTGGTTTTGATTTGCATTTCCCTGGTCAAAATAAATAGCTTTTTTTTCTTTTTTTTTTTTTTTTTAAGACACCCGGTCTCAAGGCCAGGCACGGTGACTCACGCCTGTAATCCCAGCACTTTGGGAGGCCGAGGTGGGTGGATCACGAGGTCAGAAGATCGAGACCATCCTGGCTAACACGGTGAAATCATGTCTCTACTAAAAATACAAAAAATTAGCCGGGCGTGGTGGCGGGCGCCTGTAGTCCCAGCTACTCGGGAGGCTGAGGCAGGAGAATGGCGTGAACCTGGGAGGTGGAGCTTGCAGTGAGCCGAGATGGTGCCACTGCACTCCAGCCTGGGCGACAAGCGAGACTCCATCTCAAAAAAAAAAAAAAAAAAAAAAAGAGAGACCAGGTCTCCCTATGTTAGCGAGGATAGTCTCAAACCCTTGGCCTCAAGCAATCCTCCTGCCTTGGCCTCCCAAAGTGCTGGGATCACAGGCGTGAGCCACCATGCCTGACCTCAATAGCATTTTCATCTTCTTATTCTCATAGGGTCTTGCTTTGCATTCCTTTCCTGGAAGGCTCAGCTCTCCCAGAAGCAAAGTCTGGACGCAGGGCTTCTGTGGGCCTTTTTTTTTTTCTTTTTCTTTTTTTTTTTTTGAGACAGAGTCTCACCCTGTTGCTCAGGCTGGAGTGCAGTGGCATGATCTCAGCTCACTGCAACCTCCGCCTCCTGGGTACAAGCAATTCCTCTGCCTCAGCCTCCTGAGTAGCTGGGATTACAGGTGTGCACTGACACGCCCAGCTAATTTTTTGTATCTTTAGTAGAGACGGGGTTTCACCATGTTGGCCAGGCTGATCTTGAACTTCTGACCTAGTGATCCACCTGCCTCAGCCTCCCAAAGTTCTGGGATTACAGGCGTGAGCCACTGCACCCAGCCAGGACTTTTTTTTTTTTTTTTTTTTTTTTTGAGACACAGTCTGCCCAGGCTGGAGTGCAGTGGTGCAATTTCGGCTTACTGCAACCTCTGCCTCCCAGGTTCAAGTGATTCTCCTGCCCCAGCCTCCCAAGTAGCTGGGATTACAGGTGTGCGCCACCACGCCCAGCTAATTTTTGTATTTTTAGTAGAGACAGGGTTTTGCCATGTTGACCAGGCTGGTCTCAAATTCCTGACCTCGGGTGATCCTCCTGCCTCGGCCTCCCAAAGTGCTGGGATTACAGGTGCAAGCCACCACGCCCAGCCTAGGTTTGCTAATTTTGTGAAGAACAGTGTCATCTGAGGGCACTGACTCTGGATGGAGACGACTCAGATTCTGACTCTGACTCCACTGCTGCCTGGCTGTGCCACAGTTTCTTTTCCAGCAAAATGGAAATAAAATGGAGACTCCACCTCCTGGGCTCCTTGTAAGCGTTAAGCCAAGCATGGGGACAGGTGCTCGGCTCCTGGGACAAGCTGTGTACTCATATTCTTTTTTTTTTTTTTTTTGAGACGGAGTCTCGCTCTGTCCCCCTGGCTGGAGGGCAGTGGCGCGATCTCAGCTCACTGCAAGCTCCGCCTCCCGGGTTCCCGCCATTCTCCTGCCTCAGCCTCCCAAGTAGCTGAGACTGCAGGCGCCGCCACCATGCCCGGCTAGTTTTTTGTATTTTTAGTAGAGACGGGGTTTCACCGTGGTCTCGATCTCCTGACCTTGTGATCCGCCCGCCTCGGCCTCCCAAAGTGGTGAGATTACAGGCGTGAGCCCCGCGCCCGGCCTGTGTACTCATATTCTTATCACTGCCATGACAAACGTGAGGAAGCTACTGAGGCCGTGAGATTCTGCGCCACGTGGAAGCTCAACTGTGACACCCTCCACAGCAGGGTCCTTCCAGCCTCTGGAACACAAAACGCCTGAGTGGGAAACCCCCAGGGGACCCTCAGCATGGACCACTGAGGCGGGAAGTTGAGAACTGTGAGGAGTGCTGGGCAGTGGCCAACTTCCTGCCTCTGCCAGGGCAGCACACCAATTTCATTTGTGTGTCCACCCTACTTGTTCTCAGGGAGAAGTGGCTCCTTTCCTGGGGTGACTTCTAGGCTGGGGCATTTAATTGCTAGTGTGAGACCTTCCGGGGTCTTCCTCTCTTGGCCATAGTGACGTTCAAGATGGCAGGGGAGGTGAGCAGCGCCCCCTAGGGCCTGAGAAGCTCCAGGAGCAAGAACAAGAAGTTTGCAGGTGTGTTTACAATGTTTTTTCGTTTTGTTTTGTTTTTATTTATTTAAATTTTTTTTATTCATCTATTTATTTTTGAACGAGGGTCTTGCTGTATTTCCCAGGCAGGTCCTGAACTCCTGGACTCAAGTTATCCTCCCAACTCTGCCTCCCTAAGAGCTGGGTTTATAGATGTCAGCCACCGTGCCTGGCCAGTTTTGTTTTGTGTTTTAAAGAGATAGGGCTGGGCACAGTGGCTCACACCTGTAATCTCAGCATTTTGGGAGGCCGAGGCAAGTGGATCACTTGAGGCTGGGAGTTCGAGAGCAGCCTGGGCAACATAGCAAGACCGTGTCTGTACAAGAAGGAAAAAAGAAAAGAAAAGAAAAGAAAAACAATAAAAACCAATTTTATGGCCGGGCGCGGTGGCTCACGCCAGTAATCCCAGCACTTTGGGAGGCCGAGGCGGGTGGATCACAAGGTCAGGAGTTCACCTGGCCAAGATGGTGAAACCCTATCTCTACTAAAAATACAAAATAAATTAGCCAGGTGTGGTGGTGGGTGCCTGTAATCCCAGTTACTCGGGAGGCCAAGGCAGAGAATTGCTTGAACCTGGGAGGCAGAGGTTGCAGTGAGCCAAGATTGCGCTACTGAACTCCAGCCTGGGCAACTCCGTCTCAAAAAAAAAAAAAAAAATTACAAAAGTAAAGGTCAAACTCCATGAAAACAGAGACATGGACAATGTGGGGCAGGAAATACTGAAGAGCTGCAAAGAATGATGCTCAGATGCTCCACCTATAAAGCTTTCTTCCTTTTTGTATAATGAAACCTTTGTGAAAACATTAAGCTGAGCGTGGTGGCACATACATGTAATCCCAGTGCTTTGGGAGGCTGAGCCACGCAGCTCACCTGAGCCCAGGAGTTCAAGACCAGCCTGGGGAACATGGTGAAAACCCGTCTCTACAAAAAATACAATAAAATAAACATTAGAAATACTGCAAAATAAAATCCCGAAAATTATAGCAAGGGGCAAAACCGTAAGAAATATAGGCGGGCACGGTGGCTCACGCCTGTAATCCCAGAACTTCGGGAGGCCGAGGCGGGCAGATCACCTGAGGTTGGGAGTTCCAGACCACCCTGGACAATATGGTGAAACTCCATCTCTACTAAAAATACAAAAATTAGCCGGGTGTGGTGGTGCATGCCTGTAATCCCAGCTACTGAGGAGGCTGAGGCACGATAACCCCTTGAACCTGGGAGGTGGAGGTTGCAGTCAGCTGAGATGGTGCCACTGCACTCCAACCTGGGGGACAGAGTGAGACTCTATCTCAAAAAAAAAAAAAAAAAAAAAAAGAGGCCGGGTACGGTGACTCACGCCTGTAATCCCAGAACTTTGGGAGGCTGAGGCGGGCGGATCATGAGGTCAGGAGATCGAGACAATCCTGGCCAACATGGTGAAACCCCGTCTCTACTAAAAATACAAAAAAATTAGCTGGGCGCGGTGGCGGGCACCTGTAGTCCCAGCTACTCGGGAGGCTGAGGCAGGAGAATGGTGTGAACCCAGGAGGCGGAGCTTGCAAGAGCTTGCAGTGAGCTCAGATCGTGCCACTGCACTCCAGCCTGGGTGACAGAGCAAGACTCCGTCTCAAAAAAAAAAAAAAAAGAAAGAAAGAAATATAAGTACAGTAAAGGGAAAAACAGCAACTTGCTTGAGATAAGCCCTGTTTACTTGGGGACCTCGCTTTTCCGTGTGTGTTTGCCCAGTTTGTCCCGAGGTTGGAGGTTGCCTGCACGGCTGTGGGTCCTGCTTTATCACCCAGCAGCAGACGCCTCTGCGGCTTTGTGGCCAAACCCCGGCCTTGTGCAGCCTCCCTGTGGCCTGAGCTTATCACAGGCAGCATGGTGCATATTAAAAATAGTAAGTTCGAGGCCAGGCGTAGTGGCTCACGCCTGTAATCGCAGCACTTTGGGAGGCCAAGGCGGGTGGATCTCGAAGTCAGGGGATCAAGTCCATCCCGGCTAACACAGTGAAACCCAGTTTCTACTAAAAATACAAAAAAATTAGCTGGGCATGGGGGCGGGCGCCTGTAGTCTCAGCTACTAGGGAGGGTGAGGCAGGAGAATGGTGTGAACCCGGGAGGCGGAGCTTGCAGTGAGCCAAGATCACGATCTGGGCGACAGAGTAAGAGTCCGTCTCAAAAAAAAAGAAAAAAAAAAAAAAAAAGATTGGTTCGGCCAGGCGCGGTGGCTCACGCCTGTAATCCCAGCACTTTGGGAGCTGGAGGCGGACAGACCACGAGATCAAGAGATCGAGACCATCCTGGCCAACATGGTGAAACCCCGTCTCTACTAAAAATACAAAAATTAGCCGGGCGTGGTCGTGTGTGCCTGTAGTCCCAGCTACTCGAGAGGCCGAGGCAGGAGAATCGCTTGAACCTGGGAGATGGAGGTTGCAGTGAGCCGGGACTGTGCCATTGCATTCCAGCCCGGGTGACAGAGCAAGACTCCATCTCAAAAAAAAATGGTCAGTTCTCCGGGAGGCAGAGGTTGCAGGGAGTGGCCACTGCACTCCAGCCTGGGCAATGTCTCAAAAAAAAAAAAAAAAAAAAAAAAGTTCTTTACTTCCCTTTTTCTTCCCCACACTGTTTGCTCAAAAGAGTTCACGGGGCCGGGCGCGGTGGCTCAAGCCTGTAATCCCAGCACTTTGGGAGGCCGAGACGGGCGGATCACGAGGTCAGGAGATCGAGACCATCCTGGCTAACACAGTGAAACCCCGTCTCTACTGAAAAATACAAAAAACTAGCCGGGCGCGGTGGCGGGCGCCTGTAGTCCCAACTACTCAGGAGGCTGAGGCAGGAGAATGGCGTGAACCCGGGAGGCGGAGCTTGCAGTGAGCTGAGATCCGGCCACTGCACTCCAGCCTGGGCGGCGGAGCGAGACTCTGTCTCAAAAAAAAAAAAAAAAAAAAAAAAGAGTTCACGGGCCTTCTGAGTTTTTCTTCAGGAGACAGAGCCAGGCTTGAATGTAATGCCAGGCAGGAACACAGGGAGAAAAGGAGGCCAAGATTCTTCTTTATTTTCCTGTTTTTTTTTTTTTTTTTTTTTGAGACGGAGTCTTACTCTGTCGCCCAGGCTGGAGTGCAGTGGCCGGATCTCGGCTCACTACAAGCTCCGCCTCCCAAGTTCACGCCATTCTCCTGCCTCAGCCTCCCGAGTAGCTGGGACTACAGGTGCCCAACATCACGCCCGGCTAATTTTTGTTGTATTTTTAGTAGAGACGGGGTTTCACCATGTTAGCCAGGATGGTCTCCATCTCCTGACCTTGTGATCAGCCTGCCTTGGCTTCCCAAAGTGCTGGCATTGCAGGTGTGAGCCACCGCGCCTGGCCATTTTCCTGCTTTCTTTCCTTTTCTTTCTTCTTCTTCTTTTTTTTTTTCTTTGAGACACTGTCATTCTCTGTCACCCAGGCTGGAGTGCAATGGTGTGGTCACAGCTCACTGCAGCCTTGACCTCCCGGGTTCAAGTGATCCTCTTGGCTCAGCCTCCCAAGTAGCTGGGACCACAGGTGCCCACCCCAATCCCAGCTAATTAAAAAATTTTTAATTTTTTTCTTTTTTCTTTTTTTTTTCTTTTTTTGAAACAGAGTCTCGCTCTGTTCCCCAGGCTGGAGTACAGTGGGGCAATCTCGGCTCACTGCAAGCTCTGCCTCCCAGGTTCACACCATTCTCCCGTCTCAGCCTTCCTAGTAGCTGGGACTACAAGTGTCCGACACCACACCGGCTATTTTTTTTGTATTTTTAGTAGAGATGGGGTTTCACCGTGTTAGCCAGGATGGTCTCAATCTCCTGACCTCGTGATCTGCCCAGCCTCTGCCTCTCGAAGTGCTGGTATTACAGGTGTGAGCCACCACGCCTGACCAAATTTTTTTAATTAAAAAAAAATTTCTAGCTGGGTGCGGTGGCTCACGCCTGTAATCCCAGCACTTTGGGAGGCTGAAGCGGGCAGATCACAAGGTCAGGAGATCGAGACCACGGTGAAACCCCGTCTCTACTAAAAATACCAAAAAAATTAGCCGGGCGCGGTGGTGGGCACCTGTAGTCCCAGCTACTCAGGAGGCTGAGGCAGGAGAATGGCATGATCCCGGGAGGCGGAGCTTGCAGTGAGCCAAGATCGCGCCACTGCACTCCAGCCTGGGGAACAGAGCGAGACTCTGTCTCAAAAAAAAAAAAAAAAAGGCCGGGCGCGGTGGTTCAAGCCTGTAATCCCAGCACTCTGGGAGGCCGAGACGGGCGGATCACGAGTTCAGGAGATCGAGACCATCCTGGCTAACACGGTGAAATCCCGTCTCTACTAAAATACAAAACAAATTAGCCGGGCGAGGTGGCGGCGCCTGTACTCCCAGCTACTCGGGAGGCTGAGGCAGGAGAATGGCATGAACCCGGGAGGCGGAGCTTTCAGTGAGCCGAGATCACGCCACTGCACTCCAGCCTGGGGAACAGAGCAAGACTCCGTCTCAAAAAAAAAAAAAAAAAGAAAGAAAAAAAAAATTTCTAGAAATTTTTAAAATTCTCAACGAAGTGAGAACCTAGAGATAGGGTCTTGCTATGTTGGCTAGGCTGGTCTCCAACTCCTGGGCTCAAGCGATTCTCTTGCTTCAGCCTCCCAAAGTGCTGGGATTACAGTCGTGAGCCATCATGCCCAGCCCCAATCCTTCTTTATTTTTACCTTTTTGCATTTTATTTAACTTATTATTATAATTCTTTTAGAGACAAGGTCTCCCTCTGTCACCCAGGTTGCAGTCGGGAGATCACTGCTCACTGCAGCCTTGACTTCCCTGGCTCAGGTGATCCTCCTGCCTCACCGCTGGAGTAGCTGGAACTAGAGGTGTGCACCACCATGCCCAGCTAATTTTTAAATTTGCTGCAGAGATGGGGTCTGGCTATGTTGCCCTGGCGGGTCTTAACTCCTGACCTCAAGTGATTCTTTTGCCTCTGCGTCCCAAAGTGCATACCAGGCCCACATATCCTTTTTTAAATCAGAGTCAGCTGGGCGCAGGGGCTGACGCCTGTAACCCCAGCACTTTGGAAGGGTGAGGTGGGTGGATCACCTGAGGTCAGGAGTTCGAGACCAGCCTGACCAATATGGTGAAATCCCGTCTCTACTAAAAATTCCAAAATTAACTGGGCATGGTGGTGTGAACCTGTAGTTCCCAGCTACTTGGGAGGCTGAGGCAGGAGAATCACTTGAACCTGGGAAGTGGAGGTTGCAGTGAGCTGCTGAGATCATGCCCTTGCTCTCCAGCCTGGCTGACAGAGCGAGACCCTGTCTCAAAAATGAATCAGCCGGGCGCGGTGGCTCACACTGGAATCCCAGCACTTTGGGAGGAAGGCAGATCATGAGGTCAGGAGTTCGAGACCAGCCTGGCCAATATGGTGAAACTTTGTTTCTACTAAAAATACAAAAACTAGCCGGGCATGGTGGTGCGCGCCTGTAGTCCCAGCTTCTCGGGAGGCTGAGGCAGGAGAATCGTTTGAATCCTGTAGGTAGAAGTTGCAGTGAGCCAAGGTTATGTCACTGCACTCCAGCCTAGGTTACAGAGCTAGACTCCGTCTCAAAAAAAAAAAAAAAAAAAAAAAAAGGCCGGGCGCGGTGGCTCACGCCTGTAATCCCAGCACTTTGGGAGGCCGAGGCGGGCGGATCACAAGGTCAGGAGATCGAGACCACGGTGAAACCCCGTCTCTACTAAAAATAGAAAAAATTAGCCGGGCGCGGTTGTGGGCGCCTGTAGTCCCAGCTACTCGGGAGGCTGAGGCAGGAGAATGGCGTGAACCCGGGAGGCGGAGCTTGCAGTGAGCCGAGATCGCGCCACTGCACTCCAGCCTGGGCGACAGAGCGAGACTCCGTCTCAAAAAAAAAAAAAAAAAAAAAAAAAAATTAATCAGTCAATCAATCAGAGTTATACTCTCGGCCTCCTCTGCCAGCATCCCTATCCCCTCAACCTTGATTTCAGAGGAAAACCCAGGCATGGGCCCTCTATCCTTGACCACCCGATATCATCTGCTGTCCCTTTCAGACAGTTCAAGCCTCTTGAAAGATATGCCTCTTTCTCTCCCTGCTGCTGGGGGTCCCTCACCAGTCACAGACTCCCCAGCTCTCAGCAAAGCACCTCCCACCCTGGTTCCCGGGGAGCCTGGCCAGGTGGGCCAGCACAGCACAGTTGCTGATCCTGGCGTTCATCCAGCGTGGCCTGGCCAGTGTGGGGGTGGCCCTTCTAGAAGCCTCACAGCATTGGCGGGCGGCCATCAGAGTTAGAGATGAACAGGAGGAGGAAGTGAGAGCTGTTGCAATCAGGACAGAGGGACGGGGTTCCCTGGTCGTGACTGTTCTGGAAATCGCACTCGTGACCCGTTCATTTCGAGCACCCTCTTGCCTCAGTTCCCAGAGGAAGTCCTCAACTAGGGGGTGTCATTCTGCCCCCAAGGGACATTGGGTGATGTTTGGGACATTTCTGGTTGTCATGACTTGGGGTGCTCCTGGCATGGAGTGAGTGGAGGCCAGGGACGCTGCTCAGTACCCTGCAGTGCCCAGGATGCCCCACCTCAAAGAACAATCCAAGCCCAATGTCCACGGGGCCGAAGCAGGAGACCCCGAGTTAATTATTTGAAACAGAGTCTGTTCTCTGCTCACACCAGACACCAGGATAAAATCCCAATGGGGCAAAAGGTATAAACCAGGAGGGCCCCAGCACCTGGGATTCTTCTCCTCTCTCCTTCCCCACTCAGGGTGTGGGCCAGTTTTTTGTTTGTTTGTTTGTTTTTTGAGCCGGGCGCGGTGGCTCACCCTATAATCCCCAAACGTTGGGAGGCCAAGGCAGGTGGATCACCTGAGGTCAGGAGTTCGAGACCAGCCTGGGCCAACATGGTGAAACCCCATCTCTACTGAAAATACAAAAATTAGCCAGGCGTGGTGGCGGGCACCTGTAATCCCAACTAGTTGGGAGCCTGAGGCAGGAGAATCGCTTGAACCCGGAAGGCAGAAGTTGCAGCGAGCCAAGATTGCACCACTGCACTCCAGCCTGTGTGAGAGCCAGGCCGGTTGCAAACAAAACAAAATTAAAACCAGGAACGAAATCGGGATTTGCCAGAAGTAGCATTTTTGCTTGGTAAGAACAAAATTTAGTTTATACACGAAATATAAAATATTTTATTAAACCTCACTGCAAAGTGGCAACTTTTTGCGAAATTCATAGTCTACACACAACCTATGTACCAGTATGTAACTGCCAAGAGTTCTTTTTTTTTTTTTTTTTTTTTGAGACGGAGTCTGGCTCTGTCGCCCAGGCTGGAGTGCAGTGGCTGGATCTCAGCTCACTGCAAGCTCCGCCTCCCGGGTTTGCGCCATTCTCCTGCCTCAGCCTCCCGAGTAGCTGGGACTACAGGCGCCCGCCACCTCGCCCGGCTATTTTTTTTTTGTATTTTTTAGTAGAAACGGGGTTTCACTGTGTTAGCCAGGATGGTCTCGATCTCCTGACCTCGTGATCCGCCCGTCTCGGCCTCCCAAAGTGCTGGGATTACAGGCTTGAGCCACCGCGCCCGGCCGTAACTGCCAAGAGTTCTATCTTTGCTTACTAAACGCAAACTGCAGTTCATACCTGAGATTTTTTTTCTGGGTTTAACCAGGAGGGGAAATATTTTTGCTGGATAAGTCCACATTTTAACTCAACAGGCGAAACAGTTTACCGAACTTAACCACCAAAGAAATCGTTTTTTCCTTGGGAGATCCACATTTTAGTTCATACATGAAATGTGTTTCTGAATTTTAACCGCCAGGAGTAGTGTTTTTCCTTAGGGTAAGTGTTAGTTTCCACAGGAAAAATCTGAATGTATCTGCAAGGAGTAAAATTTTTGCTTAAGTCCAAATTGTACACGAAATATTTTACTAAATTTGAATATCTTTAACATTGGAAGTTCTTTTTTAAAAAAACACTGGAAGCATTTTAAGAACTGCAAGACCAAATTAAAAAAAAATAAAACCAGTATTAGCGATGATTACCAGCAGTTACTGGAAATAATTTTGTCCTATGGGAGGATGGGCGCGTTTGGACACCCCTCCCAATACACGGGGGCCTACCCAGGGGAGGGGTCCCGCTGCGTGAAGGGACCCTAGGGAGGGCGACGTGCACCACGACAGACAAACGGGCACTCGGAGACCCCCGAAAATCGGCCCCAGCGAGCCGCCCACGCCCCAAGGCACGGTTGTGGGGGCGGGGACGGCTCAGGGCGAGCGCAGCGCGCACCCGGCGCTATGGCAGCCCCGCCCCCGGGCGCCCGCAGAAGGACGCGCGCGGGAGGGGGCGTGGCCCGAGGCTCAGCAACCAATCTCCAGAGCGCCTCTCCGTTTTCCTTTACCTTCCACCAATCAGACGCTGGAAGGGGCGGGCGTGACTGTTTTTCCCGGCGGCCCCGCGGCTCTGCCTCTCGTGCGGCCGCGTTCCCGGCGGTGCGGGGGGCGTGGCCCGGGCGCGGCGTCTATAAAGGCGGGCGGCGGCAGCAGCGCCATTTTGCGAACGGCGAGCAGCGGCGGCGGCGCGGAGAGGCGCAGCGGAGGTTTTCCTGGTTTCGGACCCCAGCGGCCGGATGGTGAAATCCTCCCTGCAGCGGATCCTCAATAGCCACTGCTTCGCCAGAGAGAAGGAAAGGGATAAACCCAGCGCCACCATCCACGCCAGCCGCACCATGCCGCTTCTAAGCCTGCACAGCCGCGGAGGCAGCAGCAGTGAGAGGTGAGCGCCCCGCCCCCGTCCGAAGCTTCCAGAAGCGCCGGCCGCGCAGGCCCGCGGGGGGCCGTCCTCGGGGCGCCAGATAGGTCCCCGGCGCGCGAGATCCGCCCCTTTATCAAAGCCAGAGTCGTACCGGGGACGAGGTAGGGGCAGGGCGGGCCTGGAGGTTCCCCCGGCCTTGGCAGCGCTCTTGGGTCGGGTTTGGGGGTCACGGGTGCGGAGTTGGATTTGAGGGGCGCCGTCCGGGGCGCCTGATGTGGGGGTGGGGCATGAGTCGGAGGTCGGATTTGGGCGCAGGACGGGGAATGTGGGGGAGGCGTGTGTGTTTTTTGGGGTTCGCAGGATGGGACTCGGCTTTGGAGGAGGGGAGAGAGTTGGATTTGGGGGACGCAGACTGGAAATTCGGTTTGGAGAAGGGGTGTGCGAGCTGGACGGATTTGGGAGGGGCGGGATGGGGCAATCTGGTTGGGGCGGGGTCGGCCTTGGGGGGCTGGTCCGAGGCCAGGCAGGGCCCGCAGGGCCGGTGAATCTGCACTTTTCCGTCCCGGCCGTTGAGCGTGCGTTGCCGGAGCGGGGAGCGCTTCGAGGCGGACGAGGTCCCGTGGGTCTCCTGCGCCTCGATGTGGCCCCCGCACGCAACCGACTTTGTGGGCCCCGTTTTTCGCCCCAGAGCGAGTCGGTCTGGATGGCCGGGGACGCGCGGGGCGAGGCCGCGTACGTAGACGGCACCCAGTTGTTCTCCGCGGGGGCCGTCGGGGAGCCGGGGGTCGCGCATTCGGACAACCCGACAGCGCCCTGGGAAGTCCCCCGCCGCCTCCCGGGACGACGCGTGCCGCTTCAGGGGACGCGGGTGCCAGCTGCGATTGTGGGGGAGCCCGCGGGGTTTCGGTCGAGCTTCCACGAGTGCGTCTCCCGAGGTGGGCGTCCCTGAGTCCCGGGAATCGGGAAGTTGGGCCGCGGTGCTGGCGGTGCCACGGTTTGGGGGCCGTGCAAAATGGAGGCAACTTTGGGGCCTGTTTACACCGCGCAGCAAATGGCTGCTGGCGCTGCCGGCTGCGCGATTGTGAAAATCTCCCCCGGGGCGCGGGGCCGCGTCTGCCTAGATGACGCAACCGGGAGGGCCCGGGCCCGGAGCGGGGGCGGGCGGGGGGCGGCCAGGAGCGGTAGCGGGGCGCGTCCTCCGCGAGGTCAGGCCAGGCCCGCCCCCTCCTCGCGGGGACAAGCAAGGGTTCCAGATTCTGACCGCAGTGCAGGGTGGAAAGGGGAAGCCGCGGCCGAGCTGAAAAGGGGAAGCCGCGGCCGAGCTGAAAAGGGGAAGCGCCGGCTGGCGCGGTGGCGGGGGGGTGAGGCTCTGTCCCGGCGGGGCTACGTGAGGGGAAGGGACCCCCCCCCGCCCTGGGAGGGTTGGGCTATCCCGGGCGGCGCCGCCCGAGACGACGTGGCTCAGTGATCGATGCCGTTGTAGGTGCTTGGGGCAGGCGTTGGAGCTGCCCTGGGGAAGCCCCGGGGGTGTGGGGCCGGGTGGGCCCCAGCCTGGGCGGGGCGGGGTCTTCTGGCCGGGGCAGGGGTGGGCGGCCGAAGACCGTCCGGGCGCCCTGGAGGGGTCTCCTCCGGGAACCTGGCGCTGCCTGGTGATCGCATCTGCCTTCAGTTCCAGGGTCTCCCTCCGCTGCTGTAGTAACCCGGGTCCGGGGCCTCGGTGGTGCTCCTGATGCCCCTCACCCACCCCTGAAGATCCCAGGTGGGCGAGGGAATAGTCAGAGGGATCACAATCTTTCAGCTAACTTATTCTACTCCGTGAGTACGGCGCTGGGGTGGGCGGGGCTGGGGCTGCTCTGGGGCCGCTGGCACTTGTTGTGCACTTCGCTGCCGGTACCTGTGATTGAATTTAATCCTGGGAACCCTTCTGAGTTTCATCAGAGAGGGCGCACAGTCTCCTGCAGCCCAGGCCTTGCTTGAGCTTAACACGGCTTAGGCCCAAGCCTTAGCGCTGCCGGTCTCTTGCCCGTGGGGTGTGTCGGGGTTCTGAATTACGCTGCACTGTCTCCCGGACAGGATGATCGGCTGAATGTAACAGAGGAACTAACGTCCAACGACAAGACGAGGATTCTCAACGTCCAGTCCAGGCTCACAGACGCCAAACGCATTAACTGGCGAACAGTGCTGAGTGGAGGCAGCCTCTACATCGAGATCCCGGGCGGCGCGCTGCCTGAGGGGAGCAAGGACAGGTGAGGGCGGGGACGGGGGGGGTGCTTACCCAGGGGGGCGGGGACAGATGAGGGAGGGCACTGCCTTCAGGCAGCAAATATGGGGGCCACCATCGCTGTATGGGTTGGGATGGGCCCCCCCCTTTTTTTTTTTTTGAGAGAGAGTCTTGCTCTTGTCGCCCAGGCTGGAGTGCAATGGCATGATCTCGGCTCACTGTAACTTCCGCCTTCCGGGTTCGAGTGATTTTCCTGCCTCAACCTCCCGAGTAGCTGGGATTACAGGCGTCCGCCACCCATGCTCAGCTAATTTTTGTGTTTTTAGTAGAGACGAGGTTTCGCTGTGTTGGCCAGGCTGGTCTCAAAACTGCTGATCCCTTGACCCGCCCACCTCGGCCTCCCGAAGTGCTGGGATTACAGGCGTGAGCCACCGCGCCCGCTCTGGGGTCTCTTTTTAAAAAGCGCGTTCCAAGTTTGTACCCTGGGATTCCACCCTCCAGGGGATGCCGGGCAGTGTCTGACAGCCTTTCTGTCCGGGGCATGCACGTGGGTGGGTGCAGCGGTGCTGCTCACCACTGCGGTGTCAGGACGGCCCCACCCAGAGAACGATCTGGGCCCCAGGGGGACCCTGGAGTGGAGCGGGCTTCAGGGTAGCTGCTAAGGCCCAGGAGGTAGGTGGGTGGGTCGGGCTAGCCAAGACACTGACATGCGCTGCAGCTTTGCAGTTCTCCTGGAATTCGCTGAGGAGCAGCTGCGAGCCGACCATGTCTTCATTTGCTTCCACAAGAACCGCGAGGACAGAGGTAGGTGACTCGCATCGCCTGCAGCAGGGTGTGTGGGGGCACCTGCCATGCACCTTCATTTTCAGCCCGCAGGCGTGGTCTCCCGGCGGGGGTGCGGGGGACGGGTGGGGGCTCCTGGGCGGTGGGGTTTCTGACGGCTTCTCCCCCACAGCCGCCTTGCTCCGAACCTTCAGCTTTTTGGGCTTTGAGATTGTGAGACCGGGGCATCCCCTTGTCCCCAAGAGACCCGACGCTTGCTTCATGGCCTACACGTTCGAGAGAGAGTCTTCGGGAGAGGAGGAGGAGTAGGGCCGCCTGGGGGCTGGGCATCCGGCCCCTAGGGCCACCCCTTGTCAGCCGGGTGGGTGGAAACCGTAGACTCGCTCATCTCGCCTGGGTTTGTCCGCATGTTGTAATTGTGCAAATAAATGCTCACTCCAAATTAGCGTATATTTCTTGAAGTTTAATATTGTGTTTGTGATACTGAAGTATTTGCTTTAATTCTAAATAAAAATTTATATTTTACTTTTTTATTGCTGGTTTAAGATGATTCAGATTATCCTTGTACTTTGAGGAGAAGTTTCTTATTTGGAGTCTTTTGGAAACAGTCTTAGTCTTTTAACTTGGAAAGATTAGGTATTAATCCCCTCTATTGCTCTCCGAAAACCAATAAAGTGATTACACCCCATGCACATGGCTCCGTGGTGGTGACGCCGGGGGCTGGTGGGAGGAGTGCCTGGGACCACAGAGGGCCCTGGGTAGAGGGGTCGCAGGGGACTTGTCACCAGGGCAGCTGCAGGACCCCTCCCACGGAGGAGACCCCCTCGGCTGGGAGGCCTGGGCCCTCAGCTTGGCGTCAGCCTTGCTACTGTTCGCTGGGAGGCCCTTCCTGCATTGCGTACCCTTCCGCCCCAGCTTGGGTCTGCGCATGGGGATGTCTGTTCCTGACTCCTTTGGGTCACCGTGTTCCTGGCCGCCCCCGTGGACCTGCAGCGCCGTTCAGGGCAGGAGCACTTCCGGCGGCGTCAAGGGCTGGAGCGCTTCCGGGTCTGCGACCACCGCCGTTTGCGCGGCGCTGCGCCACCTGCCGGCCGCATCCGGGAGCATCACCCGGAAAGTCAGGGCCAGGCCTGGCCGGGAAACCGGTTGGAAAGAGGAGGAAAGGCGCTCGAAGAGATTGTAGCCTTGGCGAGCGGGGGCAGGGGGATATTCAGCCGTTTGAGCATGGTGGGGTCGGCTGGGAGGATAGATGTGAACACAGACACTCCCAGCTCATTTGGGCAGTGCAAATGCAGAGAAGGGGTGTTAAAGCTGAGGCGTTGCAGGATGAATAGGAGTCTGAACCAGAGTAGAGGGGGCTGTTTCCGGCGTAAAAAACAACTTGGGCAAAGGCGTAGAGGCCGGAAAGTACCTCCAGGGATAAATGACATGGGGTTGGAGACTGAGGAGACTTTGGAAGAGACCTGTATGTATTCTGAGGCACTGGGGAGCCATGGGAGGTGTTTGAGCTGGAGAGGGACCTCATATCTGGGGTTGGAAAGATCCTCCCAGGACTGCCATGGGGAATGGAATGGAAGGGCAACTGTGAGTCTCCAGGAAGCAGGCCACAGGCAAGTGCAGTGTGGTGTGTCAGAGGCATAAAGACTGCACTCCCCTCCAGTGAGTCTCCTCTGTGCCTGTTTATTCCATCATCCTGCAGTATTAAGTGAGCCCCTACCGTGTGCCAAGCCTGGCCTTTGCCCCCAGGGAACTCACAGCCTTGGGGACAGTAACAGAGGAATAAACGCTCCTGGGAGTGGGCGGAGAACGAAGGGTAAGGAACTAGCGAGGGCCCAGAGGGGGCACCTTTATTTGTTTAGATCAAGTGGAACTGGAACAGTATGGCAGAGGGAACAGCCTGCACAGATGCTTGGGGGTGGGAAACAAGTTAGTGTGTCATGGAGGAACAGGAAGGGAGGCAGGGTGGGTGCAGAGGGATTGTGGGGAGGTGGCAGGGAACTGCGGGGACTGTTTTAGGGATGGTGAGTCCAGACGCCTCTGAGATGAGCTGGGTGTCTAGGGTCCCAGGGAG
The DNA here is from genome assembly GCF_043159975.1 of Macaca nemestrina. Lineage (NCBI taxonomy): Eukaryota > Metazoa > Chordata > Mammalia > Primates > Cercopithecidae > Macaca > Macaca nemestrina. The sequence continues at coordinate 1,785,594 of NC_092144.1, forward strand.
CCTTCCCTTCCTGTGTCACCACCAAGCAATTCTCCACTAGGGACATGCCCAAAATCGTTGGCCGTCTTCAGCACAAGGGGGTGCTCCAGGGCCAGGAATGCTCTGGTCCCGGCATTGGCCTCTCAGGGAGACAATGACAGGACCCACCGCGGAAAAGCGCCCTGGCTGCCGGGGAAGGTGGAATACAGAGAGACACTGATCAGCGGGGGTGTCCACACCTGGAAGTGGCCTGGGGGCCCTGGCTTCAGACAGCCGCTGCCCACACAGGAGGCGCTGGCCAGCCCCCAGCCCTGCAGGGGTAGCTGCACTCCTGGGAAGCCCTTGACCCACATCGCCAGCACGAGAGGGGAGACTCTGGAGGGGGGCGCTGCTCTTTCTGCTGCGTCCCTGGACTCTGCAGGAGGGGGTCGTCTTGGCGATCATAGAGACGCTGACCTCAGCCCCAGCCCTGCCTCCTGGGCAGGCCTGGACCAGGTGTGTTCGCCCTGGGTTGGGTTCAGTCCCACAGCAGCGCCAGGGCCTGGCCCATAGAGAACTCGGTGGCCTCGGCCAGGTATTCGCAACACAGCCAGTCCTCGAGGCTGGGCGCTTCCCCACCTGCGGCCCGCTCTGCCAGGCGCAGGACCAGCAGCCCACGGCGCAACCGCAGCCAGGGCCCGAGCGCCCTGAGCCAGGGACCGAGCGGTGCTCCGCGGCCGCGCACCTCAGGCCCCGGCCCCCAGAGCAGCGCCTGCAGCGCGCCCCGCGTCCGGGACGCCGAGGGCTGCAAGCGGGTCAACTGTGCTGCCAGGCGCTCCAGGCCCGCGGTCAAAGGCGTGGTCGAGGGCGCAGCAAGGCCGAGCATCTCGCGGAGGAGGCTGCCCAGCTGCGGCGCGTGGGGGCCCGGGGAGCCCGGGGGTCCGGGGGGCTGCAGACAGACGCGGCCAAAGTCAGCGAGGAGTAGGCGCGCGTGCCCAGTCGCCGCACAGCCCCGAGGTGCCGCCAGCAACAAGTTCTCTGGCCGCAACTCGACCAGGGCCGCGCCCCACGCCTCCAGGAACTCCAGGGCCGCGCTCAGCTGCAGCAGCACCAGGGCCACGGCCCACACGAACTCCTCCGGCGGCTGCGTGCAGGCCTCCACCAGCCACTGCGCCACCGTGCGCTCCGGCACCTCCGCTGCCAGCGCCACCGCGCCTCTCCAGGGCGCCCCGGGCAGTGTGCCTTCAGGCACCACGCCACACAACCCCTGCAGATTGAAGTGTGGAGACAGGGAGGCCTGCAGCTCCAGGCCCCACGGGTGGGGCACGTCCGCCCCGGGCTTGGGTACCTGCAAGGCAGAGGGGGTGAAGGGGCCTGAATCACTGGGCCCCCCACCAGCACTGCCCGCCCCAGAGCGACCTGCCACGAAGTCTCCCCCGCACACCCCCAAACTGCCCCCACTATGGCTGGGGGTGGGAGACTGCCCGCATCCCTCCAGCAGCAGGAGGTCGATGTTAATTGGGTAGTCAGTCACCAGTAAGGGCTTTTAGGAAAATTAAGCCAGGGAAGAAGATGGTGGCAGTGTCCCTGGGCAATGAGTTCGAAAGCAGATTCCTGGGCTGGGCACGGTGGCTCACGCCTGTAATCCCAGCACTTTGGGAGGCAGGGGGATCGCTGAGGTCAGGAGTTCGAGACCAGCCTGGCCAACACAGGGAACGCTCGTCTCTACTAAAAATACAAAACTAGCTGGGCGTGGTGGTGCGCCTGTACTCCCAGCTACTTCGGAGGCTGAGATGAGAGAATCGCTTGAACCCGGAAGGCGGAGGTTGCAGTGAGCGGAGATCGCACCACTGCACTCCAGCCTGGGCAACAGAGTGAGACTCTGTCTCAAAAAACAACAACAACAACAACAACAACAACAACAACAAAAAAAAAACAGATCCCCGGCCAGAGAGGTGTGGGAGGGGCTTTGACGAGGGCTCCAAGGCCATATCCATGGCCCCACACTTTAGAAACAGGGTTTCCTGGGTTAACTGTGTTGATTCACGTGTTAGTTGCAAAATAAACAAGTCTAATATGGTCTGGATCTGTGTCCTCACCAAATCTCATGGCCAATTGTAATCCCCAGTGTTGGAGGTGGGATCTGGTGGGAGGTGGCTGGATCTTGGGGGGTAGTTTATCATGAATGGCTCAGCACCATCCTCCTTGGCACTGTCGTTGGGATAGCGTGTGAGTTCTCGTGAGATCCGGCTGTGTAAAGGTGCGTGACACCTCCTCCCTCCCTTCCTCCTGCTCCTACCATATGAGATGGCTGCTCCCGCTTCGCCTTCCACTATGATTGGAAGCTTCCTGAGGCCTCTCCAGAAGCAGAAGCCACCAGAACCATGAGCCAGTTAAGGCTCTTTTCTCTATAAATGACCCAGTCTCCAGTATTCCTTTTTTTCTTTACTTTACTTTTTTTTTTTTTTTTTTTGAGACAGAGTCTCACTCTGTCTCCCAGGTTGGAATACAGTGGTGCAATCTCAGCTCACTGCAACCCCCACCTCCGGGTTCAAGCGATTCTCCTGCCTCAGCCTCCAAGTAGCTGGGACTATAGGCGCACACCACCACGCCTGGCTAATTTTTGTATTTTTAGTAGAGACGGAGTTTCATTATGTTGGCCAGGCTGGTCTCGAACTCCTGACCTCATGATCTGCCCGCCTTGGCCTCCCAAAGTGCTGAGATTACAGGCGTGAGCCACTGTGCTGCCCAGCCTTTTTTTTTTTTTTTTTTTTTTTTGAGACAGAGTCGCTCTGTTGCCCAGGCTGGAGTGCAGTGGCGCATTCTTGGCTCACTGCCCCCCAGGTTCATGCCATTCTCCTGCCTCAGCCTCCCAAGTAGCTGGGACTACAGGTGCCCGCCATCACGCCTGGCTAATTTTTTGTATTTTTAGTAGAGATGGGGGTTTCACCGTGTTAGCCAGGATGGTCTCGATCTCCTGACCTCGTGATCCGCCCGCTGTGGCCTCCCAAAGTGCTCGGATGACAGGTGTGAGCGCTGGGCTCCAGTATTTCTTTACAGCAGTGAGAGAACTGACTCACAGAAAGGCCAAGCGAAACAAGCCCTGAGTTATGCCTAAGATGGGACACTGGGGACACCTCAGAGAAGGTGGGGCCGTGGGTCTCACCTTGGCGACCAGGATGTGCCAGGCGTCGTCATGCACGCGTACCACGCGGTAGTACAGGGCATCCCCGCTCTCTGCGCAGGGCGAGCTGTCCAGGAGGCGGAAGCCGTGGCCAGGGCGGCAGGGCCCGGGGTGGCCCCCCATGAACCGGGCACGGAGCCGGGCATAGATGGCATGGAGGCCCTGCAGCTGCCGGGCAGCCAATGCAGCGTGCACAGCCTCTGGACTGTGCAGATTGCGGAGAGAGAGGCCCAGCGGGGCATCAGTCAGGCCAAAGGTCAGCTCTGCAGGGGGACAAGCTGGTCCCACCTCAGCCTGGCTCTTGTCCACACTGTGGGACCCCAGAAAGGGCCTCCGAGGCAGCTGTACTTGGATGGAGCTGGCATGGGAGGTCCTGCGGTTGGGCAGTGACTGGGTCCGGGTTAGGATTTTCTTGGGCAGGGGTGGGGGCAGGGGCTGTGGGTCGGTGGAGCAGGACCCAGGGGTCCGGGGGCGGCAGGCCTTGGAGGGCAGCAGGTGGGCACGGATCTCACCTGCAGGGAGAGACAGTGGGGAGGGCTGAAGACAGGCGGAATGGGAACGGGACACGTGACTCCACCGCTCAGTCTCGGTTTCCCCATCTCTAACATGGAAGTAATAAGGCTGGGCGCCGGTGGCTCATGCTTGTAATCCCAGCACTTAGGAAGGTGGAAGCCGAGGCAGGAGGATCACTGGAACTTAGGGTCTGAGACCAGCCTGGGCAACCTAGTGAGACCCTCTCTCTGCAAAAATTTAAACAAATTTGCCAGACGCGGCCGGGCGCGGTGGCTCACGCCTGTAATCCCAGCACTTTGGGAGGCCAAGGCGGGAGGATCACGAGGTCAGGAGATCGAGACCATCCTGGTTAACACGGTGAAACCCCGTCTTTTCCTAAAAATACAAAAAATTAGCCAGGCGTGGTGGCGGGCGCCTGTAGTCCCAGCTACTCAGGAGGCTGAAGCAGGATAATGGCTTGAACCTGGGAGGCGGAGCTTGCAGTGAGCCGAGATTGCGCCACCGCACTCCAGTCTGGGGGACAGAGCTTACAGAAGAGGAAACTGAAGCTCATAGGAGGATGGATCAGTTTCAGAGAATGGTGCCACCCAGCACTCAGCGACTCCTACTCTTACCTCTGTGACTTTGGGCAGGTGTCTCTCTGGCTTTTTTTTTTTTTTAAGTCTTGCTCTATCGCCCAGCCTGGAGTGCAGTGGCCCAATCTCGGCTCGCTGCAATATCTGTCTCCTGGGTTCAAGCGATTCTCCCACCTCAGCCTCCCGAGTAGCTGGGATTACAGGCACCCGCCACTATGCCCGGCTAATTTTTGTATTTTTAGTAGTGGAGATGGGGTTTCACCATATTAGCCAGGCTGGTTTCAAACTCCTGACCTCAGGCGATCTGCCTGACTCAGCCTCCTAAAGTGCTAGGATTACAGGCTTGAATCATCGCACCCGGCCTTTTTTTTTTTTTTTTTTTTTTTTTTTTTGAGATAGAGTCTCCCTCTGTCGCCCAGGCTGGAGTACAGTGGCTCAATCTTGGCTCCCTGAAACCTCTGCCTCCCAGGTTCAAGGAAGTCTCCTGCCTCAGCCTCTCGAGTAGCTGGAATTACAGGCATCCACTACCATGTCTGGCTAATTTTTGTATTTTTTTTTTTTTTTTTGAGACGGAGTCTCGCTCTGTCGCCCAGGTTGGAGTGCAGTGGCCGGATCTCAGCTCGCTGCAAGCTCCGCCTCCCGGGTTCCCGCCATTCTCCTGCCTCAGCCTCCCGAGTAGCTGGGACTACAGGCGCCCGCCACCTCGCCCGGCTAGTTTTTTTGTATTTTTTAGTAGAGACGGGGTTTCACCGTGTTAACCAGGGTGGTCTCGATCTCCTGACCTCGTGATCCACCCTTCTCGGCCTCCCAAAGTGCTGGGATTACAGGCTTGAGCCACCGCGCCCGGCCTCCCCTCTCTCTTTTTAATGGTATATATTTTTTTCCATTTCATGGCTCACTGCAGCCTTGACCTCCTGGGCTCAAGGGATCCTCCTGCCTCAGCCTCCCCAGTAGCTGGGACTGCAGGCGCTTGACACCATGTCCATCTTATTATTATTATTTTTTTTTGTAGAGATTGGGGGGGGTCTCATTATGTTGCCCAGGCTGGTCTCCTGGACTCAAGGGATCCACCCGCCTCGGCCTCCCAAGGTGCTGGGATTACAGGCCAACACACCCCGCCCACCAACCCACAGGTTATTTTTCAGCCCTCGCCCACTCCGGGCCTTCCTGAGGTCACTCATTTTACCAACTGCTGCTGTTCCCAGAGGCCTCCACCCCCTGCCGCTCCCTGCACGCCCCCGGCCCAGGGCTCCCCGGGGAGCTGCTCACCGAGGTTGCTATATGTGGGCTGAGTCGACCAGGTGGGGTCGTCGGGCTCGGGGGGCTCTGTGGGAGTCTCCGGGCTGCTCATGTTGCTGGGGGAAGATCAGACGGGGCGTGGTGGGGTGGCGCACGCACAGGGCGACATGGGAGGGGTCCGTGAGTGCCACAGCATGGGAGACCGTTGAGGCCCCCTGCTCCAGGGCCCTTGGTGAGAACAGGGGCACCCACACTCCACTCCCTTGTCCAGTTTTGACCCTGCTGTGTGATCCCGAGTGGGTTTCCTGCCCTCTCTGGGCCTACTTCCTCAATCATGAGGCAGGTGTGTCATCCATCAATCTTCCAGGCAGTGGGAAGGAACCCCCACTGCACATTTGGGATGGGGACAGAATGTTCAGCCTGAGAACAGGTCTTTGGGGGTCAGTTGTGGGGGAGACAGTGTCCAGGGACCCAGGGATCCACACTCAGGCCTCCTCCCTGAGGGCTCAGCTGTGCGGTTGCTGTCGGCAACCAGGCCCCAACCCACCCCCGCCCAGATCCCAACCTGAAAAAGTAACCGCTTCTGTCCAGCTCCCTGCTCCAGGAGCCCCCTACCTTCAAGACTGGCGTGCCCTCTGGGGGAGGAGGGGTCCTGGGGGACGAACTCCCAATGGCCACAGCCCCTGGCCTCGCAGGAGGGGTCTGACCTAGCGCCGGCAGCTGACAGGAAAACGTCCGGCCAACTGTCAGACCGCAGCCCGGGGTGGGGCGGGGGCATTTCAGCAACACTTCCCCACCGACTGCGGCCGCCCCCTCCCCTGCCCGCCCTCAGAGGACAGGATGTAGCCGGGAACAGCATCCCGGGCGGAGGGAACAGCCCGGACGGAGACCAGGAGGTGGGATCTGAAAGTCAATAGCACCAGGGCTGACAGCCTCAGATGCCAGGCTGGGGTAGGGGCAGTGAGGAGCCCTGTGAGATGGGCAGAGGGGCAGAGCTGGCCCACCGTAGGGAGGGCACAGAACGTGGTGACGGCTGTCCCTGGAGAAGGTGAAAGTGGGGTCTGTGGGTTTCACTTCCCCGGGAACCGCCTCCCCTCCTGTAGCAGCATCTTGAGGAGCCCCCAGCGGCCCCCTGCCCGATCCCAGGGCCCCCGAATGCGGAGTGTGGGCGAGGACCCTCCCGGCTCTGCCGCGCCTGGCTGGGTGACTGTGGACAAATCCCCGCCCCTCTCCGTGCTCGGGCCAATAAAGAAAAGCGTCTCCCACATCCCGCCTGGTAACAGCCCCGCCTGCTGGATTTCTCTTTGAAAAAACGGAATCGGCTCACTTTCCCCCTTCCCCCTTCCTCACTGCCTCGATGCATTTATTTAGAAAAGACGTTGTAGATAAAATCACCATAAATGGAAAAATCAAGAATGGAAAAAACCCAAGGAAAAGCAGACGCGGGGTGAAATTCCAGCTGAAGTGTGTGCCTGTCAAAACTGTCTTCTTTTTTTTTTTTTTTTGGAGACAGGGTCTCACACTGTTGCCCGGGCTGGAGCGCAGTGGGGCAATCGCAGCTCACTGCAGCCTGCAACGAACTCCTGGGGCGATCCCCTGGCTAGGGAAGGAGCCCACTACTCCTCCTGCTGCCCTCCTCCCCTCACCTTGCCTAGTTCACAAGACAGGAGGAGAGAGACAAAGCAAACAGAAAGAAACAAAAGTAAGATAAATAGCCAGACAACCTTGGCAAAACCATCCGGCCCTAGGAGTTAAAAAAAGTAATAATAGGCGGGGCGCGGTGGCTCACGCCTATAATCCCAGCACTTTGGGAGGCTGAGGTGGGCGGATCACGAGGTCAGGAGATCGAGACCATCCTGGCTAACACGGTGAAACCCCGTCTCTACTAAAAATACAAAAAATCAGCCGGGCATGGTGGCGGGCGCCTGTAGTCCCAGCTACTCGGGAGGCTGAGGCAGGAGAATGGCGTGAACCCAGGAGGCAGAGCTTGCAGTGAGCCGAGATCGCGCCACTGCACTCCAGCCTGGGCGACAGAACGAGACTCCGTCTCAAAAAAAAAAAAAGAAAAAAAAAAGTAATAATAATAACATTGACCCCTGACCTAAACTACTTGTGTTGTCTGTAAATTCCAGACACTGTATGGAAAAAGCATTGTAAAACTTTTTGGTCTGTTAGCTCATGCCTGTAGTCCCCAGTCACGTTCCCCACATTTGCTCGATTTATCACGACCCTTTCACATGGACCCTTTAAACTTGTGAGCCTTTAAAAAGGCCAAGAATGTCTTTTTCGGGGAGCTCGGCTCTTAAGACGCAAGTCTGCCGATGCTCCCAGCCGAATAATCCACTTCCTTCTTTAATCCAGTGTCTAAGGAGTTTTGTCTGCGGTTCGTCCTGCTGCACTGCCTCGGCCTCCCAAAGTGCTAGGATCACAGGTGTGAGCCAACCTGCCCGGCCCCAAAGATGTTCTTGCAGCAAAGATTGAGTGTGTTTCATGAGGGGTTCCCGATCCCATTTCCCTGAAGGAAATGGGCCCAGAGACAATATGGGCTCCATCCAGGGTCACACAGCAGCTCGAGGCTGGGAGCAGAGGTCCACAGAGCCACTGCTGAGTCCCCCTGGCCTCCCCCAATCCCCTGAGAAAGGGAAGGAGAGGAAGGAGACTACCTTTCCCTTATGAACATCCTTCGAGTGGGTCCCATGCCATACTTTTTTTCTTTGAGTCAGGGTCTCGCTCCGTCACCTACACTGTGTCGCCCAGGCTGGAGTGCAGTGGTGTGATCATAGCTCGCGGCAGCCTCTGCTTCCTGGGCTCAAGTGATCCTCCCACCTCAGCCTCCTGAGTAGCGGGGACCACTGGCGTGCACCACCATGCCTGGTTAGTTTTTATTTTGTTTATTTATTTTTGAGGTGGAGTCTCACTCTGTCGCCCAGGCTGGAGTGCAGTGGCGCAATCTTGGCTGACTCCAACCTCTGCCTCCCGGGTTCAAGCAATTCTCCTGCCTCAGGCTCCCAAGGTACTACAGCCACCGGCTACCATACCTGGCTAATTTTTGTATTATTATTATTATTTTTAGTAGAGTTAGGGTTTCACCATGTTGGCCAGGCTGGTCTCAAACTCCTGACCTCAGGTGACCTGCCCACCTCGGCCTCCCAAAGTGCTGGGGTTACAGGCGTGAGCCACTGCGCCTGGCCAGGGCACAGAGTTTAAAATGATGCAAAAGCTGGTCAAATGCCTATACAAAAAATTAGCCGGGCATGGAGGTGGGTACCCATAATCCCAGCTACTCTGGAGGCTGAGACAGGAGAATCACCTGAACCTGGGAGGCAGAGGTTGCAGTGAGCTGAGATCCCACCACTGCACTCCAGCCTGGGCGACACAGCAAGACTCCATTAAAAAAAAAAAAAAAAGGCCAGGCGCGGTGGCTCAAGCCTGTAATCCCAGCACTTTGGGAGGCCAAGACGGGCGGATCACGAGGTCAGGAGATCGAGACCATCCTGGCTAACACAATGAAACCCCGTCTCCACTAAAAATACAAAAAAACTAGCCGGGCGTGGTGGCGGCGCCTGTAGTCCCAGCTACTCAGGAGGCTGAGGCAGGAGAATCGTTTGAACCCAGGAGGCAGAGGTTGCAGTGAGCCAAGATTGTGCCAATGCACTCCAGTCCAGGCGACAAGAGTGAAACTCTGTCTCAAAAAAAAAAAAAGAAAAAAGTTCATAGTGTGGTGTGGCCTCTGGATCAGGCCCCTCCAGATCCTACAGTTGTCCCTTCATTTGAGAGGCCCTTATTGAGCTGCGGGAGCTGGGATCACATTCTCTCTGGGTCTCCAGCATTGCCCAGCACGGGGCAGGGGGGCCACATGCTGATGGATTTCACATGACTTTGGCCTTTCGGAGAAAAATGCCTGTTTGGTTTGAGACAGGGTCTCACTCTGTCGCCAGGCTGGAGTGCCGTGGTGCGATCTTGGCTCACTGCAACCTCCGCCTCCCTGGTTCAAGCGATTCTCCTGCCTCAGCCTCCCGAGTAGCTGGGATTACAGGCGCACGTCCACCACGCCTGGGTCATTTTTGTATTTTTAGTACAGATGGGGTTTCACCATGTTGGCCAGGCTGGTCTTGAACTCCTGACCTTAAGTGATCCCCCTGCCTCGGCCTCCCAAAGTGCTGGGATTACAGGCAGGAGCCACTGTGCCTGACCCGTTTTTTGTTTGTTTGTTTTTGTTTTTTTTTAGTAAGCAGAATAACAGCCCAAAAATCTCCTGTGTCCTCATCTCCGGAATCTGACGAGGCAGCTGTCTGGTGAGGGGGATCAAGGTTGCAGATGGAATTCGGCTACCTTTCATCAGATAGGGAGATCTTCATTTTTCGGGGCTCAGTGTCCACATAGGGGTCCTTGTAAGGAGGAAGGCAGGTGGCTCAGGGTTAGAGAAGATGTGATGACCGAAACAGAGGTCAGAATGATGTGGCCACGAGCCCACGGATGCAGGCGGCTCTGGCGCCAGAAAAGGCAGGAAGTAGATTCTCCCCTGGGACGTCTGGAGGAAACAGCCCTGCTAACTGATTTTCGACTTTGGGGCTCCAGATCTGTCAGATCATAATTTAAGTTATTTTAAGCTACTAGGTTTGTGGCCATTTGTAACTGCAGTTGTAGGAAACTCATGCAGTTTTTATCCTGCATACCACAGGACTATTGCAGGATTATTATTATTATTATTATTATTATTATTATTATTTGAGGTAGTTTCCCTCTTGTTGCTTAGGCTGGAGCACAGTGGCACGATCTTGCCTCACTGCAATCTCCGCCTCCTGGATTCAGGTGGTTCTCCTGCCTCAGCCTCCTGAGTAGCTGGGATTACAGGCGGCTGCCACCACACCCGGCAAATTTTTGTATTTTTTGTTAAGATGGGGTTTCACAATGTTGGCTAGGCTGGTCTCGAACTCCTGACCACAGGTGACCCACTCGCCTCGGCCTCCCAAAGTGCTGGGATTACAGATGTGAGCCACCATGCCCAGCCTATTGCAGGATTATTATCTTCCAAATTACAGACAAACAAACCGAGGCACAGAGAGGGGCAGTGACTTGCCCCAGGCCACGCAGCAATGGAAGCCAGAGACCTGAGCTCCAGCTTCCTTGGCCCCACGAGCAAAAGCTTGCGTGTGGGAATCGTGTCTCTGTCTTGCGGAGGAAAACAGGAGGGAAGTTAATATGCGGGGCTCAAGGAATCACCTGGAAAAGATGTCGGCTTGCTGGGGGGATGTGGGAGACAGAGAGATACCCCAAACACGCGTCCACGTCCAGAAGATGGGGGTGAGAGACCCACGAGGGTGCAGGCGTGGGCTGGGGCTGGTCCTAGCTCTGTCTGGGAGGGGAAGTCAAGGCAGCTTGGTCAGAAGCCACCCAGACATGAGGCATGAGGATGGCTTGGTCCCGTCCTGGTTTTAGGGATCCTGTCTTGGGTTTCCAGCCACCAAGGAGATGGGTGTTACTTTAGCTGGGTCTTGGCTGCCTGAGCAGGAAGGGCCTCTTCTGAGGTCTCCCCTGCCCTCCCCGCAGGGCACCCATAAACGAGACAGGATTCATGGAAAGCTTGGAGGTTGCACCTGGTTCATGTCAGGCACTCAGAGCGTTGCACAGGGAACGGGCGGCTCTCCTGGATGGGGACTCTGAGGCCCACAGGACAATAGTTTCACCTGCCTTTGCTGCAGGAGAGAATGGGAAATCAGTCCCCACGGGAGAGTCCCACAGCCTAGAGCCCCCCTCACCCTCCAGCTGCCTTGAAACCAGGCATGGAGAGAGGGACGCCTCACAGTCCCTGACGGGCCTCTGTTCTGCCCCCGAAGGGCAGGGAAGTAAAGGAACCTTAGTCCCAGGTTCAAACGGGGAACCGAGGTCCGGAGACCGACACTGGGCTGTGGCGAGTGGGAGGCTGCTCTGGCTGGAACTTCTGCACTCTGGTTCCGTCCACCTCCTTCCTGAAAAAACACGAGCTTCTCCCTGTGCCTTTCTGGTGGGTGGGGTTTGAGCCTTCACGCCCACTGTGCTCAGTTTCCCCACCTGTCGCCTCTCCGTGCCTCGGCTTCCCCATCTGTTGCCGCTCTGTGCCTCAATCTCCCCATCTGTCAGTGAGGACTGGCGCGGGCTAAAGCACTTTATTAATCTCACTTCCAAAGCCAAGACTCCCTGGTTTTTCTGGGAGCCCTCAGAGACAGGCAGGGCAGACGTGGGACCCTGTCAGCAGCACCCAGACTCCCCGACAGGCCAATTCCAGGAGGCACCGTGGGGACCCATGTCTTCTTTCTTCCCTGGCCTGAGGCTGGGGAGGGAGTTTCCCAACGGCCCAGCTTTGCCCACTCTTCTCAGCCCTCACCTGTCCCTAGCTGGGGTCTCAGAGCAGCTTCCCTCCATTCTCTGCCCCTCGCTCGACCCATCTGTAAAATGGGTTCGTTAACAGGATCCACCCAGCTCGCAGGGCTGGCCTCAGTGTGAAAGGAGGCAACACACACAGCGCCTGGAACAGCGCTGGGAACAGCATGGGCGCTGCAGAAGTGTGGCCTATCACACGTCACTAGTGGCGTGGAATTCTCTCAGGGTTGGCTTCCCCTGGGGACCCCAGCAGCCCCTCATCCCTCAGCCCTGCCCCCTGTTGCTCCCACGGGAGTAAGAACAAAATCTGAAGTTTGTTATTAAATCGGTTCCATTTTTATTGGATTTGAACCAAATACAGCAGGATGAGGGGTGGGGGACTGAGGGGTCTGGTTCATGTTGGGATGGGGTGGGGAGCTCAGGGGGCTGGGAAATCCTAATATACGGATGCTCTGTGAACCCTAACATGACCGAGAATGCACCCCCTCCTGTCTTTGATAGGCTAAAGGCACTTGGATATCAATTTTGGGGAGGCCCTTGGGGTTGTCATGGTAAGCAGTCAGGCAGGTGCGAAGAAAATAATTGGTTGTGCCCAATTCAGGGGTGGCGGTTGGGGTTACAGGAACTTCACCCTCACTCATGTCGAGCCCCCTGGACCGTCTGTACACCGTGGTGCAGGCCTGGGCCCTCCCGGCCACAGCTCAGGGAGAATGGGCGGCGTCGCCTTGCAGCTCCGTCTGAACCTTTGCTCAAACACCCTCCAGGGCTGAGCCGGCTTTCTCTCTGTTTCTCTCTGACTGATCTCAGAGCAGTCTTGAGGGATCCAGGATCCAAGTCAAGCATCAGGCCCATCTGCAGGCCTGGCCTCTGAATACAGGGTAATAGGTTTGACCCTCAGACCCATTTTACAGATGAGGACACTGATGGTCTAGGTGATCTTCGGTCAGGAGCTGAGATCGTACAGCTGGCAGCAGCAGAGCTGCTTTTGAGCCCTTCCTGCAAAGTCCTGGAGGGTCTGTCCTAACCTCTCGGTTGGCAGCCAAGCCCTTTCTGACTGAGGTTTTGGCCCAACAATGGTTCCTGTCCCTGCCCCCAGCAATGTCCTAACTGTCCTCTGGAGGATGTGGAGGGGGAGGGGCAAAATTTGGCTATGAGGAGGCCAGGTCACAGATGGTCCCTATGGTCCCTGTCTAGTGTCTGAATCCTTCTGCAAAACCTCAGCTCCTCCTTGTTTACCCCCCGTGACGGGGAGCTCACCATCTGTAGAGCAACAGGGCGGTGACTTTGGGGAAGCTTTTCCTTGACCTGAGCTGCAGTCGGCCTGTGACCCCAGCTTTGGTCCTAGATCTGCCCGACCACTGCAGGTGCAGAGACCAAGGTTCTTCTATCACCTTCTTCCAAGGACCCGGGTCCAGGCCTTCCTGCAGGGTGAAGCCCTTGTTTCGGCCTTGTTCTTGTCACTGCCTCTGCAATGCACATAGCAGGGACCCCCCGGGAACCCCCTGTGCTCTTTGGTCTTGTTCCCCACCTGAGCCATGAGTCAGCAGAGCCGGGCATGATGGGGCCACGCTCAGGGCTTGTCTGAGGCTGACTCAGGGGTCAATGCGTACCTAGAGGCAAAGGCCCCTCCAGTAGACCCATTTAGAGGGACACTCAGGACCCCAGAAGCCATGGTCCTGGGCCGGGGCCAGGGTGGCTACCTCTCCCTTGTGGGGTGGCCCTCTCTTGCCAACTGTTCTGAGAAGCAAGTGGCAGCGGAGGGAGGTGGAGGGCTGGGGCAATGGCTCCTCCTTGCGGACAGCCCTGCTGGGCTGTGGGGAGGACGGAGGACAGGGCGTGGAGGCCCCTGACTGTAACCGCTGCGTGTGCTGGGTCCTCAGCAGACCTGAGCCCAGGCCCTGAGGTCGGCTGGGAGATGCTCAGCTGAGCAGGCGCTGGGGTGGGCTGTGTGTCCCAGGTGTGAGCTGTGTCTCAGTTGTGAGTTGTGCCTGTCCCAGGTGTGAACTGAGCATGTCCCGGGTGTGAGCTGTGCTCTCACGAGAGCCCTGCCTGCCTCTGTGGTCAGTTCTGGTGCCCAGGGCCTGGTTTTAGTGTCAGCTGGGTGTGAGGTGTGTGTCTCAGGTGTGGTGAGCTGTGTGTGTCCCAGGTGTGAGCTCTGTGTTCTGGGTGTGAGCTGAGCATGTCCTGGGTGTGAGCTGAGTGTGTCCTGGGTGTGAGCTGTGTGTTCTGGGTGTGAGCTGTGCCTGTCCCAGGTGTGAGCTGTGTCTGGGGTGTGAGCTGAGCATGTCCCAGGTGTAAGCTGTGTGTCCCAGGTGTAAGCTGTGTGTCCCAGGTGTGAGCTGTGTGTTCCAGTGTGAGCTGTGCCTGTGTCTCAGGTGTGAGCTGAGCATGTCTCAGGTGTGAGCTGAGCATGTCCCAGGTGTGAGCCGTGTGTTCCAGTGTGAACTGAGTGTGCCCCGGATGTGAGCTGTGTGTTCTGGGTGTGAGCTGTACTTGTCCCAGGTGTGCGCTGTGTCTCGGGTGTGAGCTGTGTTCCAGGTGTGAGCTATATGTCCCAGGCATGAGCTGTGCCTGTCCTGGGTGTGAACTGTGTCCCGGGTGTGAGCTGTGCCTGTCCCAGGTGTGAACTGTGTCTCAGGTGTGAGCTGAGCATGTCCCAGGTGTGAAAAGTCTCAGGTGTGAGCTGAGCGTGTCCCAGGTGTGAGCTGTGTGTTCCAGTGTGAACTGAGTGTGTCCGGGTGTAAGCTGTGTCCTGGGTGTGAGCTGTGTTCCAGGTGTGAGCTATGTGTCCCGGGTGTGAGCTGTGCCTGTCCCGGGTGTGAGCTGTGACCTGGGTGTGAGCTGTGTGTCCTGGGTGTGAGCTGTGCCTGTTCCGGGTGTGAGCTGTATCCCAGGTGTGAGCTGTGTCTCAAGTGTGAGCTGTGCCTGTCCCAGGTGAGAACTTTGCTCTCACGAGAGCCCTGCCTGCCCCTGTGGTCAGCTCTGGCGCCCCGGGTCTGGTTTTAGTGTCGGCTGGGTGTGAGGTGTGTTTCACCTGTGTGATTGGGTTCCAGGTGTGAGTGTGTCTCTGGGTGTGAGGTGCAGGAGGCCCAGGTGTGAGCAATGCAGACTTTCTGCGCACCCTCCCCTTGGGGCTGTAGGGCCCTTTGTGGGTCTTGGGTGTCCACCGTCTCCCTGGTGTGATCTGTGTGTAAAGGGCTGGGGGAGCGGAAGCCCAGGGCTTGGGGGCAGCAGACTTGTGCCTCCTGGGTGTGAATTGCGGGCCCTGAGGATCTTGGGGTCTCTCAGCACCCCCAGTCATTCCAGGTTGGTAGATGGGAGCCCATCACCCCACCTTGCAGCCCGCACCCCCACCGCCAACTCAGCCACCATAGCAGGGACAGGAAGACAGGTTGAAACCTTTAGAAAACGCTTGAGAAACTGCAAAAAGACGCATGCTGATGAAAAACAGTCCTGCGGTTGGGCGTCTACAAAAAAAGGGGAAGTTCTGCCGGGGAGCCGCCGTGCAGCCGCCCCCGCCCCCTCCGGGAAATGCATAGGTGGACACGCGAGCGGCCGGCCCGCGAGGGTGGGAGGGGAGGGCCCGCCCCTGGGGACCCCTCAGATCATCTTCATGTTGAACTTGCGCGCGCCGCCCTGGCCCGCCGCGGCGGCCGGCCCATCCACCTTGCGGAAGGAGTACTCTACCGAGAAGTTGTTCTTGTGCTGCCCGCGGCCGCGGCTCCACACGAACAGCAGCACGAAGCAGAAGAGGACCACGCCCAGGAAGGTGATGCAGCCCATGGCGGTGGAGTGGACACCAGGATGGTGGTGAGGTCCAGCGGCGCGCGCAGGGCCGCCAGCGTCTCGTTGTGGGCCTCGCCCGGGGTCCGGTTGGCGGCCGGCTCGGGGCGCACGGTCAGCGTGGCGAAGTACGTGTCGTTGCCGCCCGCGTTGCTGGCCACGCACGTGTAGGTGCCGCTGTCCTGCGGCCGCGCGTCCTGGATCTCCAGCGTCCCCCCGGGGAGCACGTGCGCCCGGCCTGCGCTGGTGGCAGTCACTGGCCGGTGCTGGGGGGTCACCCAGGCCACCGTGGGCGCCGGCTCGCCCTCGGCACGGCAGAGGAAGCGGACGTCTTCGCCCGCGGTGGCCGTGACGCGCTGCAGCCGCCGCTCCCGGATCTTGGGTTTGCGGCACACGAAGTACTCGAACAGCACGGAGTCCGGCAGGTTTCTCAGCGCGTCGCCGCGCACCTCGGCCGGGGTGGCGCAGGCCGGCAGCCGCCCGTCGAAGTTGAGGGTCTTGCGACGCTGCACGATCCACAGCAGGCGACAGTCGCAGGCTAGGGGGTTCCCGTCCACGCGCAGCGTCTCCAGCGTGTTCACCGAGTGGAAGGTGCTCTCCTCCAACGTGGAGAGCAGGTTGTTGGAGAGGTA
>NC_092144.1:1802037-1850246 GCF_043159975.1 Macaca nemestrina
TCCTTCCTTCCTTCTTCCTTCCTTCCTTCTTTCTTTCTTTCTTTCTTTCTTTCTTTCTTTCTTTCTTTCTTTCTTTCTTTCTTCTTTCTTTCTTTCTCTCTTTCTTTCTTGACAGAGTCTTGCTCTGTTGCCCAGGCTGGAGTGCAGTGGCTGTGATCTTGGCTCACTGCAAACTCCACCTCCTGGGTTCACGCCATTCTCCTGCCTCAGCCTCCCAAGTACCTGGGACTACAGGCGCCCGCCACCACACCCAGCTAATTTTCGTATTTTTAGTAGAGACTGGGTTTCGCGGTGTTGGCCAGGCTTGTCTTGAACTCCTGATGTTAAGTGATCCACCCGCCTTGACCTCCCAAAGTGTGGGGATTACAGGCTTGAGCCATCACGCCCGTCTGTGTGATCTCATTTCTATGAAATATCCAGGACAGGCCCATCCACAGACAGGGAGATGACATTTGATCTCAGACCCTGCTGTGGGTGGAACTGTGTTCCTGCAAAAGATATGTTCAAGGCCAGGCACGGTGGCTCACACCTGTAATCCCAGCACTTTGGGAGGCCGAGGTGGTGGATCACCTGAGGTCAGGAGTTCGAGACCAGCCTGGGCAACATGGGGAAACTCCGTCTCAACTAAAAGTACAAAAATCAGCTGGGCGTGGTGGTGTGCATCTATAGTCCTAACTGGGGGGGTCTGGGGTGGGAAGATCACTTGATCCCAGGAGTTGAGGCTTCAGTGAGCCGTGATCACACCACTGCACTCCAGCCCCTGGGCAACAGAGTGAGACTGTCTCAAGGGGGGAAAAAAAAAAGGTATGTTCAAGTCCTACCCTCCGTGCCCGCTGTGCACGGGACCTCGTTTGGAATCAGGGTCTTTACAGATGCACTCAAGTTTAGATGAGACTGTGGTGGGTTACAGTGAGCCTTTTCCAACGACTCCTGTCCTTACAACAGGGAGACTTGGCCACACACCTAGCCCCTTACAGGGGAAATACAGCCGTGTGAAGACGGAGGTAGAGGCTAGGGTGACACAGCCACAAGCCAGGGATTGCTGAGAGCCCCGGGAAGCTGGGAGAGGCAGGAAGAACGCTCACCGGAAGCTTCCAGAGGGCCCCCAGCCCTGCGGACACCTTGATTTTGGACTTCTGCCTCCAGAGCTGGGAGAGCGTATGTTTCAGTTGTTTTAAGCTCCCTGGGTTTGCGGCGCCTTGTTCTGGCAGGAAACAGGCCGACCCAAAAGTTGAACAGAACAGAGCCCGTGGATTTCTGGAGGGAGGGTGTGTGGGCTGGGGGAACAGCCAGTGGAAGGGCCCTGAGGTGTGGCGGACATCTGCAGAAGCTAAGGGAGAGGGTGGAGCGGGGCGGGGAGCTGGGCCTCTGGGTGGGGGGCAGATGGCATGGAGCCGTGGTGGCCCAGAGGAACAGGTACCAATGCTCCGTGGGTCCCGATGGCTGTGCGTCCTGGGCTCTTCCCATCTCTCCTGGGAGCCTGCTGCACCCCTACCAACTCCTCTTGGCTGCAGCCCGGATTCTGGGGGCTGGGGTGGCAGGTGGAGGTGGGGTTGGGGGGAGCGGGAGGACGGAGCTGGAGCTACCAGGCGGCACTGCCCAGCCCCTTCTGCTTGGCTGCTTCACCTGCCAGCCAGCCGGCTATTTTTGGCATCTTAGCAGCTGAGCCCCGCTAGGCATCCCCCCAGGCCCCTTGGCCCAAACCAGGCCTTGTGTCTCTTCACGGTTCCCATTGGCCGTCGATCCTCATCTGCTAAATATCTGCGAAGGCAGCTCCTGCCTTCCCAGCGCCTTTCAAGAATTTAAGCGGAGAGCGAACAGACGTGGAGCCCCGGGAGACTGCTTAATGTCAGAGACGAATCGTACGTAAGTGAGGACAGTTTGTATCTTGCAGCTGTAATTCATTAAGATGAGGTCAGGCAGGAGTAGGGGGAGCCCTAATTCAATGACTGGCGTCTTCATAAGAGGGAAATTTGGACACAGAGACACAGGCGAAGGCCAAGTCACCACACAGGCAGAGACCGGAGTGATTCATCCGCAAGTCAAGTGACACCAGGGATGGCCAGCTACCACTGGAAGCTGGAAGAGTCAGAAAGGGTCTCCCCGAAAGCCCCCAAAGGAAGTTGGACCTGCCTGAGCTTGGACTTCCAGACTCCAGAACTGTGAGAGAAGAAGCTCCTCTTGCCAGGGGCGGTGGCTCACGCCCGTCATCCCGGAACTTCGGGAGACCGAGGCGGGCAGATCACTTGAGGCCAGGAGTTCGAGAGCAGCCTGACCAACATGGAGAAACCCTGTCTCTACTAAAAAAAAATACAAAAATTAGCCGGGCGTGGTGATGGGCACCTGTAATCCCAGCTCCTTGGGAGACTGAGGCAGGAGAATCGCTTGAACCCGGGAGGCGGAGGTTGCAGTGAGCCGAGATCGCGCCACTGCACTCCAGCCTGGGCGACAAGAGGGGAAACTCCGTCTGAATAAATAAATACATAAAGTGAAACGCCAAACTGAATTCTGGATTTAGGTGGACACGGACATGTATATACAGATGCCAAAACTGGGTGTTCACAGGCCGCATGGAACAGCAGGGAGCTTGGCAGGAAGGAAGGTGTCAGGCGAGAATGCGGTCCCACCGAGAGAAAAGCGAGGGGTCTCTGGTTTCCAGGAGGCCTTGGTCCTCCTGCCCCCAGCTTGGGAACGTAGGGAACTTGAGGGAGGGAGGGAGGGAGGGAGCGAGAGAGGGGGCATGGCCCCCTCCCCCGCTCCCCAGAATCGTGTTTAATCCCAACCTGGACATTTTACAGGGAAGGCAACCCTTCCCTCCAGCAAGCTCCCTCCCAGCGCTGTTTTTCTAGGTCATTCTCTCCCGAGCTGCTGCCCTGCCGACAGCATACTCAGGGGCTGTGTCACAGGAGGGGACGAGAGCGCTAGGGCAGTGATGGCACTATCTGTCCCCCGCCCCGTACCTCCCCCCTTACTGTCCACTCCACAGTGTTTATAAAACCACTGGTGAAATCCTGCCCACGGGCTGGGTGCGGTGGCTCACACCTGTCATCCCAGCCCACAGGCCGGGCACAGTGGCTCACGCCTGTCATCCCAGCACTTCAGGAGGCCGAGGCAGGGGGATCACTGGAGCCCAGGAGGTCCAAGGATGCAGTGAGCTGAGATCACACTGCTGCGCCATAGATTGGGCAACACAGCGAGATCCTGTCTTTGTTCTTTTTTTTTTTTTTTTTTCCTTTTTTTGAGACAGGGTCTCGCTCTGTCACCTGGGCTGGAATGCAGTGGCATGATCTCAGCTCACTACAGCCTCCACCTCCTGGGTTCAGGTGATTCTCCTGCCTCGGCCTCCCGAGTAGCTGGGGTTACAGGCACCCGCCACCACACTCGGCTAATTTTTGTATTTTTAGTAGAGACAGGGTTTCACCATGTGATCCAGGTTGGTCTCGAAGTCCTGACTTCAAATGATCCATCTGCCTCGGCCACTCAAAGTGCTGGGATTACAGGTGTGAGCCACTCCGCCTGGCTGCAAGACCCTGTTTTATTTATTTTTATTTATTTATTTATTTTTTGAGACAGAGTCTTGCTCTGTCACCTAGGCTGGAGTGCAGTGACGTGATCTCGGCTCACTGCAAGCTCCGCCTCCTGGGTTCACGCCATTCTCCTGCCTCAGCCTCCCGAGTAGCTGGGACTACAGGTGCCTGCCACCACGCCCAGCTAATTTTTTATTTTTAGTAGAGACGGGGTTTCACTGTCTTAGCCAGGATGGTCTTGGTCTCCTGACCTTGTGATCCGCCCACCTCGGCCTCCCAAAGTGCTGGGATTACAGGCGTGAGCCACTGTGCCCGGCCAATTTTTTTTTTTTTTTTTTTTTTGTGAGATGGAATCTTGCTCTATCACCCAGGCTGGGGTGTAGTGGTGTGATGTCAGCTCACTGCAACCTCTGCCTCCTGGGTTCAAGCGATTCTTCTGTCTCAGCCTCCCGAGTAGCTGGGATTACAAGCACGTGCTGCCAGGTCTGGCTAATTTTTGTATTTTTGGTAGAGATGGGGTTTCACCACATTGGTCAGGCTGGTCTCGAACTCCTGACCTTGTGATCCGCCTGCCTCGGCCTCCCAAAGTACTGGGATTACAGGCGTGAGCCACCATGCCCGGCCCAATAATTTTTTTTAAAAGCAGTTCCCACAAAGCACAGATAAGGGCAAAATCAGGAAGTTTCCTAGAGAGATGACAGGTCTGGAATCGCCAGGTCACAGTCACACTGATCCAGTGGCAGAAGTGCCGGCAGGAGGCCTCAATTCGGATAAGCTGTGTGACCTCTGTTGAGAAACCTACCCTCTCTGGACCGCGCCTGTCACGGCACAGGCAGAAGAGCCCTCCGGGGCACCCTCCAAGCTCTGGCTCTATAATTACTCCTGGGATGAGAGGACAGATGATCCCTCGCGCCCGGCAGGGGCCACTCAAGCTGTGACCTAGTTTTACAACCCTGACTGCCCCCATCATCGGCCTGACCCTATCATTTCCTCTGCGGGGTGTTGCTGGGGAGGCGGGAGGGGGGATCTGGTGGCTGGACTCAAGCTTCTGACATGTCCCCTAAGGGTCTGGTGCTCCCCAACTTGGGAGCAAGAACTGGTTCCTGGAGAGGGGACCTGGGAGACTCGATTCTGTCTACACGGCCTGCCTCTGCTCACCGTGTGCCCTGAACGCATCCGGTTGGTCTCCCTGGTCTCTTTTTATTTTTATTTTTTGGGATGGAGTCTCGCTCTGTCGCCCAGGCTGGAATGCAGTGGCGTGATCTCGGCTCACTGCAAGCTCCGCCTCCTGGGTTCACGCCATTCTCCTGCCTCAGCCTCCCGAGTAGCTAGGACTAGAGGTGCCCGCCACCATGTCCGGCTAATTTTTTGTATTTTTTTTTTAGTAGAGATGGGGTTTCACTGTGTTAGCCGGGATGGTCTCGATCTCCTGACCTTGTGATCCGCCCGCCTTGGCCTCCCAAAGTGCTGGGATTATAGGCTTGAGCCACTGTGCCTGGCCGGCCTCCCTGGTCTCTTGCAGGGGGGTGTCTCTTGGGTGGAGGGCTGCGGGGGTCTTCAGCCAAGATGCCAGAGAGCTCCCTCAACTCTTGCCAATCTCAGGTGAGGAAGGGGCTGGGTACTCTGAGCAGGGGGTGACCCTTTCTGGGTCGGTTTTCTCACCCTGGAGCCCGGGGCCTTAGGTAGGATGGGGTTAGAAAGCCAGGACCCCCACTGCTTTTCTTTGTTTATTTGAGACAGGATCTCACTCTGTTGCCAGGCTAGAGTGCAGTGGTGCGATCATAGCTCACTGCAGCCTCGACCTCTTAGGCTCAAGTGATCCTCCTGCCTCAGCCTCCCACGAAACTGGAACTACAGCCGTACAACACCATGCCTGGCTAATACTGAAAATTTTTGTAGGCCAAGAGTGATGGCTCATGCCTGTCATCCCAGCACTTTGGGAGGCCGAGGCGGGCGGATCACTTGAGGTCAGGAGTTTGAGACCAGCCTGGACAACATGGCAAAACCCCGTCTCTACTAAAAGTACAAAAATTAGTCTGGCATGGTGGTGGGCGCCTGTAATCCCAGCTACTCAGGAGGCTGAGGCAGAAGTATCACTTGAACCCAGGAGATGGACGTTGCGATTAGCCAAGATCGCGCCACTGCACTCCAGCCTGGGTGGCAGAGCGGGACTGTCTCTAAATAAATAAATAAGAGAGACGAGAAAGTCACGGCTCAGACAGCGTCAGGAAGGGCAGACCAGGCGGAGGGCACCGTGGGGCAAAGGCTGTGGGGCAGGACTGTGCCGCGGTCACAGCAGGCTGCGCAGACAGGCTGATTTTTTTTTTTTAAATTGAGTCAGAGTCTCACTCTGTGGTCCCGGCTGGAGTGCAGTGGTGCGAACTTGGCTCACTGCAGCCTCCGCCTCCCGGGTTCAAGCGAGTCTCCTGCCTCAGCCTCCTGAGTAGCTGGGATTACAGGGGCCCGCCACCACACCTGGCTAAGTTTTGTGTTTTGTTTTTTTTTTTTGAGATGGAGTCTCGCTCTGTCGCCCAGGCTGGAGTGCAGCGGCCGAATCTCAGCTCACTGCAAGCTCCGCCTCCCGGGTTTACGCCATTCTCCTGCTTCAGCCTCCCGAGTAGTTGGGACTACAGGCGCCTGCCGCCTCACCCAGCTAGTTTTTTGTATTTTTTAGTAGAGACGGGGTTTCACCGTGTTAGCCAGGATGGTCTCGATCTCCTGACCTCGTGATCCTCCTGTCTCGGCCTCCCAGAGTGCTGGGATTACAGGCTTGAGCCACCGCGCCCGGCCTAGTTTTGTGTTTTTAATAGAGATGGTTTCACCCTGTTGGCCAGCCTGGTCTGGACCTCCTGAGCTCAGGTGATCCGCCTGCCTCGGCCTCCCAAAGTGCTAGTATGACAGGTGTGAGCCACCGCACCCGACCACCAGGCTGATTCTTTAGGAGCCTCTGTCCCCTCCCTTGTCCTCAGGCTGCAGCCGTGGGGGAGGCAACACTTTGAGGGTTCTCTGTCTTCATCCTCACAGGTCCCTCGGACCACTCCTCTCCCAGGAAACGGCCACCCACCTGGAGCATCACCTTCCGCCGTCCCAGCATGGAAACCCCATCTGTTCACAGACACCTCCCGATGGTGTGTTCCGGTCACCTGAACTGCCACCCAGGGACCCAGCCCCATCCCTGACGTCTCCCAGGGCGACTCGCAGAGCCCCAGCGTCACCCCGGCCACACGGAGCCAACCTCAGTTCCACCCTTCCTCTCCCACAGGCCAGACTCCTCCCTTGCCCTGGGTCTCCCACCACTGCCAGGCCTCTGTCCCCCACCCCGAACTCCCCTCCTTCCAGCTGGGCTCCGGTTCGCCCCCCACATTCAATACGCTCCTCCCGTTCTGGGCTCGGTGTTCCCAGCTGCCAAATGGAAATGGGATGGGGGGTGGATCCGGCCAGCCCCTGCAAACCTGGGCCTCTCTGGGCTCTGTGAATGTTGGGGGCCTGGTCGTTCTCTGGGGTGGGGCTGTCCTGGACCCTGCAGGGTGCTGAGCAGCGTTCCTGGCCTCCACCCGCTCCATGCCAGGAGCACACCCTGTCGAGACAACCACAGATGTCCCCAGACATTACCAAATGTCCCCTGGGAGCAGAATCACCCTGGTTCAGACCCCCTAGGTTAGGGGATTCCACGGACCCCCAAGAGACTCTGCAGCCCACCATCCTCAGCCCTGCTGAGGTCCCAGGAGGCTGCACACATTGAAATCCATGCCTGAGTAGGAGGGAGAGAGGAGGTGAATCCCAGGAGCTGGGGACCCCTGCTTTACACCGTCTGCCCTTTTGGGAGTTGATCCTGGTGTCTGGTGTGAGCAGGGGACAGATTTAGCATTTTTTTTTTAATTTAAATAATTAATGCAGGTCTCTCTTGGCACCATGGACATCTCATGTGGATGATTCTCTGTCCTGGGCACTGCAGGGTGCTGAGCAGCATCCCTGGCCTCCACCCACTCCAAGCCAGGAGCACCCCCTTCCCAGTCGTGACAGGCACAAATGTCCCTGGACACGACTCAGAGTCCCCTGCAGGGCAGAACCTCCCCGAGTGAGTTCTTGCTGTAGAGGATGCTGGCACACAGCCCGCCTCTAGTTCATGCCCCAGGAGGAGCCAGGGTGATTCAGCCTGTTTTACACGGGGAGGTGGAGAGCCAGAGAGGGACGGCAACGTGCTCAGGGCCACACAGCAGGCAGGAAGCAGGTACAAGATGCGACCCCAGGCCTGCACACCCTGTTTTCCTCCTGTGGTTCTGCTAGGGTTTCGGGGGGACCTCACGCCCCATGGGACCTGACTCCTGCCCATCTCGTGCCAGCCTGGCCGAGCCAGGAGGCATCTGGGAGCTCCACGCCTGCCGGACGGCCCCATCACAAAAGCTGCAGCGTCCCCGAGCCCAAGCCCCAGACTAGCAGATGTTTAAGAGACATGGACGACCCAGCACTTTGGGAGGCCGAGGCGGGCGGATCACGAGGTCAGGAGATTGAGACCATCCTGGCTAACACGATGAAACCCTGTCTCTACCAAAAATGCAAAAAATTAGCCGGACGTGGTGGCGGGCACCTGTAGTCCCAGCTACTCGGGAGGCTGAGGCAGGAGAATGGCGCGAACCCGGGAGGCGGAGCTTGCAGCGAGCCGAGATTGCGCCACTGCACTCCAGCCTGAGTGACAGAGCGAGACTCCGTCTCAAAAAAAAGAAGAGACACGGACAAGGCCGGGCACAGTGGCTCACACCTGTAATCCCAGCACTTTGGGAGGCCGAGGCAGGTGGATCACCTGAGGTCAGGAGTTCGAGACCAGCCTGGCCAACATGGTGAAACCTTGTCTCTACTAAAAATACAAAAAATTAGCCAGGCGTGATGGCAGATGCCTGTAATCCCAGCTACTTAGGAGGCTGAGGCAGAAGAATCACTTGAACCCAGGAGGCGAAGGTTGCAGTTAGCTGAGATCGTGCCATTGCACTCCAGCCTGGGCAACAAGAGCGAAAATCCATCTCAAAAAAAAAAAAAAAAAAAAAGAGAGAGACACGATGGGAGCCGGGGAGCCCCCAGGCCAGCCTGTACCTGAGTTTCCTCAGCCCCAGCCCTGGGCACCCCCTTCCTGGACTGAGGGTGTGGGTCAGTGTGGGGGTTGGGGGTCCTCATCGCCCACAGGGGCCCCGCTGTGTGGCTGCTGATTCCTGGTGAAGGCCTTTGCTGACATGAACAGTGCCTCTAGAATCCCAGGGCCTGCTCTAAACAGCTCATAGACCCAGACCCCCCCAACACACAAAGCCCCTTGCAGGACCAGATGAATGTTTGTGAAAACATTAAAAAAGTAGCCCAGCCTGGTGGTGCGCACCTGTGACCTCAACTACTTGGGAGGCTGAGGCAGGAGGATTGCTTGAGCCCAGGAGGTGGAGGCTGCAGTGAGCCACGATCACAATGATCACACCACTGCACTCCAGCCTGGCCAGCAGAACAAGACACTGTCTCAAAAGAAAAGAAGAAAAGAAGAAAAGAGAAAAGAAAAGAAAAGAAAAGAAAAGAAAAGAAAAGAAAAGAAAAGAAAAGAAAAGGAAAAGGTACCAGTTGCCCTTCCATGAACTGGAAACACAACAGAGAACAGAGGCCAGAAAATCCCCGTCCTTTTATTTTTATTTATTTATTTGTGTTTTTTTTTCTTTTCTTTTCTTTTTTTTTTTTTTTGAGACAGAGTCTCACTCGGTCACCCAGGCTGGACTGCAATGGCACAATCTCGGCTCACTGCAACCTCCGCCTCCTGGGTTAAAGTGATTCTCCTGCCTCAGTCTCCCAAGTAGCGGGGATTACAGCCATGCGCCACCGCACCTGGCTAATTTTTTGATTTTTAGTAGAGACGGGGTTTTGCCATGTAGCCCAGGCTGGTCTCGAACTCCTGACCTCAGGTGATCCACCGGCCCCGGCCTCCCAAAGTGCTGGGATGACAGGTGTGAGCCACCGCGCCCGGCCCCCTGTCCTTAAGGAGCTTACATTCTGGTGCGGGTGACACCGTGAAATCAGTGTATGTCACATCAGCTGGTAATAAACGCCACGGAGGTGAGAACAGCTGTGTCCTCGGGTGACGTCACCTCCTCAGCTCTGCGCCCCGCCGTCCACAGGCGTGAAGCTGGAGCTGGGGCTGGCCACCGAGAACCTTCCTGCCTCCCCTCCCGAGCAAGGGGCACGTCCCACCAAGCCCGGATGGCCCGTCTGCCCCTGCAGGGTCCTCCGCTCTGGTGGTGGGCTTGGTGAGCTCTGCTGCCCGGCCTCGGGAGTCTGGGGGAGCGCGGCGTCGACCCCTGTGGAGGGAGGACTCCTGTTTCAAGGACAGAGCCTCATTACCATGCACGACCAGCCGCAGCCGAGGCACAAGAGGCCTTTGGCAGGGGGGCCGGGCCGGTGGCAGGGACTGCGTTGGCGGTGGTGGACGGGAGTGGGGGTCTGTCCTCAACAGGTGGGGCTGGTCTGTGTGCTGGCCCCTGCCATGGGATCGCACCCAGGACTCTGGTCCTCCTTCTAAGCCCCAGCATGTGCCCGGTGCTGCGCAGGTGCTGGAGGCACGGCAGCCTCCACGCAGACGCCCGCAGCATCACAGCCTGTGCGCTGCACATCCACGCCCTGTTACAAATGTTCCATTCAACGCCTTCTAGCACATTCACAGATCGTCCGCTGGCACCTCTGGTTCCAGAACATTCCATCGCCCCCAAAGGGAAGCCCCGTTCCCTTCAGCAGTCACTCCCAGCCCCTCCCCAGCCCGGGCCCGCACGCGTCTGCTTCCTGCCTCTGCGGATTGGCCTGTCCTGGACCTCTCCCATCAATGCAATCGGATCGTCTGTGGCCTCCAGGGACTGGCCTTTCCCTGAACGTCAAGTTGGGGGCACAAACAGGGGAGCATCGCGCAGCCCAGCGAATGCGCAGATCGTCCGAAAAAAGTGCTGAGGAGGGGAGCCAGTAGGGAGCTGTGGGGGGGTCTGTTCCGGGCTGTGGCTGTGTTCGGGGCCCAGGGAAGAGCCCTCTGGGCTGAGACCTTGATGGGGAGTCGGGGTCAGCGGGGTATAGCAAGGCAAGGGGCGATGCTGGCCGGGGGTGTGTCTGCGCTTGGTGGGGTGGGAGCCCTGGCTGGCAACGGCAAAACTGCCCCGGGCACTGAACCCTCAGGGAGGTGTCTGGACTTGCGTCCACAGGCAATGGGGAGCCATGGGAGGATAAGGAGCAAGAACATGGTGAGATCTGGGTTGCAGTTGGAAGGTGCGTCCAGCTCTGCACGGTCCAACCCCGGGTCGCCCTGCCTCCCACAAACCTGGAAAGTCTGGACTCTCGGCCGCACCTCCATCTTGAGAGAGCAGGGCGCTACTACCTCCCTCTGCACCCCGTCACCCACACGCAGAGCTGTGGCCAACGACGGAGCATGGGGAGGCTGAACTGAACACCAGGTGCTGAACCAACGGTCCCTTGTCCACTCCAGAGCCAGGACAAGAACTCAGGGGTCCCCACCTGAATCGGCCACCGACCGCCTTGGGCAGAGACATGGAAGTTCTGAGCCTCAGTTTCCTCTTCTGCAAAAGGGAACCGCAGGGTTCCCAGTCATCTCCCCGGAATGAGCGAGTGAGAGGTCGGGTGAGGAGGTTCCTTCCAGGGAAGTCTCCACTGAGTGCCGGCTGGGGTCAGGAGCCCCAAGTCCTAGGCCCTGGTCTGCTCCTGGCCATGTGTTCACCTCATTCGTTCATTCAACAAGCATTCACAAGCATTCATTCATTCATTCAACAATCATTCATTCATTCAACAATCCATTCATTCATTCAACAAGCATTCATCCAACAAACATTCATTCCTTCTTTCAACAATCATTCTTTCAACAAGCATTCATTCGTTCATTCAACAAGGATTCATTCATTCATTATCAATCATTCATTCATTCAACAAGCACTTAACTACAATACCTGTGTGCCAGGCACTGCTTTTAAGAGAAACAGCAGTGAACAAAACAGACAAATCCCTGCATTCTGTTTATGGGCGAGAAACAGAAGAAACAAGGAAAGCCAGCTGTCACACGGCGGGCCATGGTATGGGAGAAAATAAACAGGGAAGGGGGGCTTGGGGTTGGCAGAATGGGGTTGGCAGAATGAAGGCCTCCCCACGGCCAGCCCGTTCTAATCCCCGGAACTGCAGATAAAGCCACCTTACATGGAAAAAGGGCCTCTGCAGATGGGATTAAGTAAGAATTGTGAGATCAGGAGATCATCCCGGATCATCCGGAGGCCCAACATCCTCACAGGGTCCTCACGAGAGGAGGCAGGAGGGTGCAAGTCAGAGACAGATTGGAAGAGGCTGCACTGAGGCTATGAAGGGAGAGGGTGGGGCCCTGAGCCAAGGGATGCGGGTGCCTCTGGGCACTGGGAAAGGCAGGAACCGGATTTTCGCCTGGAGCGCGCAGGAGGGCCCAGCCTTGCCCATGTCCTGTTTTTTTTTGGTTTTTTTTTTTAGACAGAGTCTCACTCTATCACCCAGGCTGGAGTGCAGTGGCACAATCTCGGCTCACTGCAACCTCTGCCTCCCAGGTTCAAGTGATTCTCTTGCCTCAGCCTCCCAAGTAGCTGGAACTACAGGCGCCCACCATCACGCCCAGCTAATTTTTTGTATTTTTAGTAGAGATGGAGTTTCACTATATTGGCCAGGCTGTTCTCAAACTCCTGACCTCAGGTGATCCACCCGCCTCGGCCTCCCAAAGTGCTGGGATTATGGGCGTGAGCCACCGCACCCAGCCTTATGCCCTGGTTTGATGCCAGTGAGGTCCATTTTGGACTCTGGCCTCCAGAACGGTCAGATGATAAATGTGTGTGGTTCTCAGCCACTGCTGTCACAGCAGCCGGAACTCATCGGGGTCATTGCAGTCTTGAAGAGGGAGGTCGCTCGAGGCCTCCGGGATCTGTGCACCTGCCTTCTGGGGCATGTAAGGCGGGGGACATTGACCTCTCCTTGGGGTCTGAGATCTGCAGCGACCACAGTGCAGGCACCGGCCTTGGGGACCCCCTCCCAAAAACTGCCCCCCACGGCAGGACCTGGGCAATGGAGGCCTCTCTTCCCTGTATCCCCAGCTGTCCTTAGATACGGATCCTGGACTCATGATCCTGGAAGCTCTTAGCCCAAGGAGAAGGCAGGGTGTGGCTGGGAGTGGCTGGGGTCCCTCCCTAGAACAGAGGCGGCCCCACCTGCTTGGTGCCTGGTGGGATGGGCAGCTCCCTCCCTCGGCTCCTGGCCAAGTCCCGAAGCCCTTCCAATCCACCTCCTTTATTCTGAGCAGGGCTCTTCCCCTCGGCCCTCTTGCAAGGTTACCTCAAATACATCCTCCCTCCAGTCCCCGCCCAGGGCAAGGGATGCTGACATCTGCCTCGAGAAAGGCCCTCCTGGAGGCTGACCAAACCCAGAGGCGGCAGGGGTGAGATGCTTGGTAGCGGCCCCCTCTGTCCCCAGGCCCACAGCGACCTGCATCTCCCCCTCTCTGCCCCCTA
This sequence comes from Macaca nemestrina, assembly GCF_043159975.1. NCBI lineage: Eukaryota > Metazoa > Chordata > Mammalia > Primates > Cercopithecidae > Macaca > Macaca nemestrina. The sequence goes on from NC_092144.1 coordinate 1,815,098, forward strand.
CCACAACCGGGGTGGTGGGAGTAAGAGGAGTGTGGTCTGGATGCGATCCCCATTCGAGCTTCTAAGACAGATATGGGAGGAGGGGGCCCAGCCCTTCACAACACGCGTCCCTCCAAGGTCTGCTTTTGGGGACACGCTGCCGGTCTCCCAGGACCCCTGCATCCTCTGTCCTAGATCCAGGCCCTCCCGGGGCTTCATCCATGACAATTCATTAAGCCCTAATTAGCTTCCATCTGCTGTTAGTCCCCGTCAACCCCTCGAGGGGCTGGGGGCCTACCGACCCACTTTCCTTCCCAGCTTGTACACGGGGGGCCGTGGACTGCTCTCTGCAGGCGGGGCCTCTAGATCTGGAACCAGTTTTGGAGCACCCACTGTCTACACCGGCCACTTCACCCACTAGCCCAGCCCTGACGGGGGAGAATAATAAAGTTCATTTTGGAGAGAAGGAGACTGAGGGTCAGAGTGGGCCCCAGCTCACCCCATCACTTAGCTGCAGACAGTCAGCATTTGAACCTGAGTCTGACGCCAGCTCCTACCCACAAAATCCCAGCTCTCCCCTAGAGGGTGGAGGGCGCTCTTTGGAGGCCCGAGATTGACATGCGGTGGTGGGCGGCTCGACGGGGCCACGCGGGGCAAACTTTGCTCGCAGAGTTCTTCGAGAGGCTCTCTACCTGGTGACGAGGTAGTGACTCAGGGGGTGCCGGGGAATGACAGTGCTGTGGGAAGAGACATCAAACTGCCTTCTATTCCCACTCGGCAAGGCACCTTCAGGTCCCAGCTTACCCTGGGGGTGGATGGCTGAGTCTGAGGGGGGCCAGGAAGGGCCCTGAGCATCTGTTTTATGGCAGCAGCACGCCACAGCCGAGGTGGGCAGCATCTCATTTAATCCTGTGTGGGGTGAATCTGAGAGAGGGGACGTCATTTGCCAGAAGTCACTGGTGGAGACTGGACAGACAGGGCAGGGAAGGCTGAGTTGAACTCTCCTAAGCCCCCATCCCACTGCCCGGCCTTCCTGCCACCCCATATCATTCCAGGTGGGGAGAGGAGCTGGGTCTACAGGGGAAGTCCATGGGTTCTTCCCGCTCAGATCCTGTCTCCGACGATGGCTGCCTCTTCGGCTGGGAGAGGTGCCAGGGTAAGGCCATGTCCCAGCAGCCCACCCCGCACCAGCCTCCTGATAAAGCCAGCGCCACCCTCCCTGAACCTGTTTCCAGCCTGCGTCCTCCACCTGACTACTCACACCTCACACCTTCTCCATCCTCTCCAGGCCACTTGCAGGGAGCCCTCCTGGGTTGCTCTGGTTCTCACAGCTCTGTTGTCCCTGAAGGTTCCCCCCAGCCAAGCCCCAGATCGTCCCTCTGCGAATACCACTGCACAGCAGACGCCCGGTCCCCACCCCCGCCAGAGCAAGGGTGTCTGCAGCCTCACTGCGTCCATGGAACTGCCCGCTAGAATACAGCTTCTGGGGCCCATCACCTCAGAAGTTCTGACTCCTCAGAACTGGGGGGGCCGGGACACCGGCACCATTAGTGCCCCAAGCACACGTTGAGAAACCCAGTTATAAGGTGGTCTCCAGTGTAAGGACGCGGGGCTTTTCTTGTGCCCGGACCAAGGCGAAAGGTGCTGCTCCCCAAAACTTGTTGAATGGGGTTCAAGGCCTCCCCTGGCCAGGCCCCAGAGGCCCAGGAGGTGGGGGCACCCAGGCCCAGCCTCAGGGCACAGAGAGAAGCCCCTACCATTTCTGGTGCTATTCAGACGCAGGGCCCCAGAGCAGGGGACTCAGCCCTGTGCCCCTAGGTCCCTCCCCGCCAGGCTGGGCCGTCAGCTTAAGGGACGGAGCAGGCTCCGGTGCGGACCCCAGACACCCTGTGCGTCTTCCAGCTCCGCACCCCGAGGCTGGACCAGACCCGGCTCCGGAGAGACAGGCAGGAAGGCGCGGGCTGCAGGCTCTATTCGGACGTTCCCCACACCCCAGACCCAACCAGTCCCCCGTTCATCTCCTCCTGGAGAGGAGCGCATCCTCCCAGCGTCCCCACTGCTCCGGGGAGATGCCCACCCGGTTCCGCGCTCCTTGGCGCCCCAGGGGAGGGGCGGGGGGGCCCCAGGGTGGGGAGTTCGCCCCCAAAGTTTCCAGGGGGAGCGTCGGGGGCCTGGCAAGCAGCGATGCGCCCGGGAGGGGTGCGCGGTGCATTTTTCCCTGGCTGAGGATGGGGTCGCGGGTTGGGGGCTTCGGGCGGCAGAGGCGCAGGGTGCAGGTGCGGGGTCCCCAGGCCTGCGGGTGCGCCCCACGCCGGGCCCCGGCTCGGCCACTCACCTGGGCGGCTCCGCCGCGGACACGGCGCGGGCTGCGGCGCGGGGGCCGCCCGGAGCCGACACGAGCAGCTGCCGCCGCCGCCGCCTCCCGGGCTCCGCCGTGCGCGCCGCCGTCGCGCGCACCCGCCCGCCGGTCTCCTCGGCGCGCCTGGCGGGGGCGCGCGGGGGCTGCGCTGGGCCGCGTGCTCGGCGTTTGGGGCCGCAGGTGTGCGAGGCCACGTGGGCGCAGGTGCGGGGGCGCTGGGAGGGCAGGTGCGTAACCCCTCCGTGAGCACCCTGCGCGCTTCGTGTCCGAGGACCCCCTGTGCCCGGGTGTGCCTGCGGAGATGGCCGTGCAATAAACGCAGGGGCACCCCAAGTGCAGCAGGTTGTTCCGTGTGGAATCTTCTGGAAGCTGCCATCGCCTCCTTTGCCCACCGTCCCCCAACCCTAGTCCAGGCCGCCACCATCTGCACCTGAACACCTGCCACAGCCCAGCCCTCCAGGCCCATTCCTTATGTTGCCCTCGGAGGAAGCCCCTCAGAGGAAGCTTAGCCGCTGGGCTCCAGAACCTGCCATGGTTCCCTATTGCCGTGAGGGTCCCGTGTGCATCCCATCTACGTTAGGATTTCGTTTTTTCTTTCTTTCTTTTTTTCTTGAGATGGAGTCTTGCTCTGTCGCTCAGGCTGGAGTACAGTGGTGCCATCTTGGCACACTGCAACCTCTGCCTCTTGGGTTCAAACCATTCTCCTGCCTCAGCCTCTGGAGTAGCTGGGATTACAGGCTCCCGCCACCATACCCAGCTAATTTTTGTATTTTTAGTACAGCTCGGTTTTCACCATGTTGGCCAGGCTGGTCTCAAACTCCTGACCTCAGGTGATCCACCCACCCTAGCCTCCCAAAGTGCTGGGATGATAGGCGTGAGCCACTGCCCGGCCGCCTGCACTGTTTGGTCTGCCACACTGCCTCTCCCCCTCGCCTGTCCTCACTCACTCTTTCCCGGGCTCCACCCCTTCAGCCTTCCTCAAACAGGCCAAGTCCCTCCAGTCCCAGGCCCTTGCCTTCACTGTGGCCAGCTTGGACGGCCTTTCTCTCCATCCCTCTGTGGAGCAGCTTGGAGCCTCTGTTTGTCTAACGGGCTTGTTCCCCAATGTGCCTTCTGCCTAGCACACACCAAGTGCACCATGAATGCTTGTGGAAAGTTTTTTAACCTTTTTTTGTCTTTTTTTCTTTTTCTTTTTTGAGATGGATTTTCCCTCTTGTCACCCATGCTGGAGTGCAGTGGTGCAATCTCGGCTTACTGCAATCTCCGCCCCCTGAGTTCAGGCGATTCTCCTGTCTCAGCCTTCCAAGTAGCTGGGATTACGGGCACCTGCCACCATGTCCGGCTAATTTTTGTATTCTTAGGGGAGATGGGGTTTCACCATGTTGACCAGGCTGGTCTCGAACTCCTGACCTCAGGTGATCCACCCACTTCAGCCTCCCAAAGTGCTGGGATTACAGGTGTGAGCTACTATGCCCAGCCCCTTGCTGCATCTTCTAAAAGCCACATTTAGCCTCCCCATCTCACAGATGAGCAAACCAAGGCTGGGAGATGCCATTTCTCCCAAGTGAGGGGCGAGAAGGAGGCCTCGGGAGCCTGTGTGCCTAACCTTGCCCTGTCTGCCCCCTTCACCCACCCCACAGTCCTCCCCACCCGCTGTGTAATCCCAGTGGCTTTGGAGGTGGCCTGGCATTCGCGCAGCCACCTGTGACTCAAGCAGGCTCTGTTCCCAGACTGTCGCGTTGGCTGGAAGCCCAGAAACTGCATCCCTGGAGGCTGCAGGCCAGGCCCCCCCACCACGGGATGCTGTGGGGGGCAGGTACGGTTCACTTCCTGGCCCCAGAGAGGTCCAGAAGGACTTCATGACCCCCCATGCTCTCCCCACCAGCTGGCCCTGGGCTACTGCACATTGTGAACCCAGTGGGGGAGGTCTCCTTCTCTCTCTGATGCTGTTTCTCTCTGTGTAAAGTGACGCTCCTGATAGCTGGCTCTCAGAGCTCTTGTAGGAAGGCATTCATTGAGCACCTACTGTATACCAGGCCAAGGGCTGGAGGAAGGATTCTAGGCTCAAGGGGGATATCTTCGGACAGAGGGAGCAGATGCCTGAAATATGAAATCATCACAAAGTGGCGTGGAAGAGGCAGTAGAGACACCGGGTCCTGAACCGAAGCCGGGATCCAGGGAGGCCTCCCGGAGGAGGGGATGCTTGCTGTGAGTCCTGCAGGGTAAGGGATGCCAGCTGGGGTCCAGTCTAGGCCCTGCCTGTGTAACCATGGGGTGCGTCCCTCCAGCCTCAGTCTCCACCTCTGCAAAATGGAGATCAGAGCAGTTCCCATCTTCTTCCGGGGCTGCAGAGACTCTGCAGTGGCTCTGCCTGGTTTGTGGCCAGTACTCCTGAGCCCTTGGCGGTGGAGATTGGGCCAGGCTTCTACCGCAGGGCCTTAGCACGGGCTGTTCCCTCTGCCTAGAATGCCCTTCCCCCAGACCTCTGCCCCGCCTGCCCCTTCCCCCTCTTCACTCGCGTCTCCACCTCCACCCTCTGTCTATCCCTCTCTCCCGGCCTACGTGACACGTGCCTACTAAGATGTCCTATAATTTGCTGATGTGCCCCATACAAGGTCTACCCTCCTTTTTTTTTTTTTTTTGAGACAGAGTCTCGCTCTGTCACCCAGGCTGGAGTGCAGTGGCCGGATCTCAGCTCACTGCAAGCTCCGTCTCCCGGATTTACGCCATTCTCCTGCCTCAGCCTCGCGAGTAGCTGGGACTACAGGCGCCCGCCACCTCGCCCGGCTAGTTTTTTGTATTTTTTTTTTAGTAGAGACGGGGTTTCACCGTGTTAGCCAGGATGGTCTCGATCTCCTGACCTCGTGATCCGCCCGTCTCGGCCTCCCAAAGTGCTGGGATTACAGGCTTGAGCCACCGCGCCCGGCCTACCCTCCCTTTTTATCATGGTCTCCAGTACCGGCACACAAGAGGCCTCCAATAAATGCTGGTTGAACAGATGGATGATCCAGTGGCATTGAAGATGGTGGAGTTTGTTCCCAGAGCAGGCGTTTCTGGGGGGCTGAGTGGGGAAGCGGCCCCCCAATCCTGGTTTCCCTGGAAATGTCTACCGCTTCCAGAAACCACTGCCTCATTTTTTTTTTTAGATGGAGTCTGGCTCTGTCGCCCAGGCTGGAGTGCAGTGGTGCGATCTCAGCTCATTGCAGCCTCCACCTCCCAGGTTCAAGTGATTCTCCTGCCTCGGCCTCCTGAGTAGCTGGGATTACAGGCATCAGCCACCATGCCCAGGTAATTTTTGTATTTTTGGTAGAGACAGGGTTTCACCATGTTGGCCAGGCTGCTCTCGAACTCCTGACCTCAAGCAGTCTGCCCACCTTGGCCTCCCAAAGTGCTGGGATTACAGGCGTGAGCCACCTCACCTAGCTCTTTTTTAAGGCAGGGTCTCACTCTGTTGCTCAGGCTGGAGTACAGTGGTACAGTCATAGCTCACTGTAGCCTTGACCTCCTGGGCTCAAGTGATCCTCCTACCTCAGCCTCCCAAGAAGCTGGGGCTACAGGTGAGCACCACCACACCCAGCTAAGTTTTAATTTTTTTTGTAGAGCCAGGGTCTCACTATGTTGCTGGGGCTGGTCTTGAACTCCTAGCCTAAAGTGATCTTCTCTCCTTGGCCTCCCCAAGTGCTGGTATTACGGGTGTGAGCCACTGTGCCCAGTCTTGTAATATTTTTTTTTTTTTTTTTTTTTTTTGAGACGGAGTCTGGCTCTGTCGCCCAGGCTGGAGTGCAGTGGCGCAATCTCGGCTCACTGCAAGCCCCACCTCCCGGGTTTACGCCATTCTCCTGCCTCAGCCTCTCGAGTAGCTGGGACTACAGGCGCCCGCCACCTCGCCCGGCTAGTTTTTTGTATTTTTTAGTAGAGACGGGGTTTCACCGTGTTAGCCAGGATGGTCTCGATCTCCTGACCTCGTGATCCGCCCGTCTCGGCCTCCCAAAGTGCTGGGATTACAGGCTTGAGCCACCGCGCCCGGCCCAGTCTTGTAATATTATGTGTCCATTTATTCCTTCCCAAAATGATGAGGGATTAGTTATTATTATTATATATTTTTAAGAGACAGGGTCTCATTCTGTCACCCAGGCTGGAGTGCAGTGGCATGATCACGGCTCACTGCAGCCTCGAACGCCTGGGCTGAAGTGATCCTCCTGCCTCAGCCTCCCAAGTAGCTCGGACTACAAGCATGTGCCACCACACCTGGCTAATTTTTAAATTAGCTTTTTAAATTTTTTGTAAGACAGTTTCACTCTGTTTGCCCAGGCTAGAGTGCAGTGGTGCAATCTTGGCTCACTGCAACCTCTGCCTCCCGGGTTCAAGCAATTATCCTGCCTCAGCCTCCGGAGTAGCTGGGACTACAGGCGCATGCCACCACACCCATTTAATTTTTGTATTTTTAGTAGAGATGGTGTTTCTCCATGTTGGCCAGGCTGGTCTAGAACTCCTGACCTCAAGTGATCTGCTCACCTTGGCCTCCCAGTGTGCTGGGATTTACAGGTGTGAGCCACCGAGCCTGGCGCTGATTAACTTTTAATTAACAGGGTCTTGCTATTTTGCCTAGGCTAGAGTGCAGTGGTGCAATCATAGCTCACTGCAGTCCTGAACTCCTGGACTCAAGTGATCCTCCCATCTCAGCCTCCCAAAGTGCTGGGATTACACATGTGAGTCACTGTGCCTGGCCTGGATTCATTACTATTCCCACTTTACAGATGAGAATTTGGGGGCTCAGAGAGGTTAGGTCACTAGCCTCAGGTCACACAGCATCTGCCTGCTGAAGCTGGGGCTTGACCTCAGGCATCTGGAGCCCAAGGCTCCAGGACTCTACACGTTTGCCTCTTAGCAGCCAAGGACTCTATCCCCAGTTACAGAGGGAGGCCACTTGTCTGGGGCCACACGGGAGGCTCCCAGGCCACCTGCCCCTGCAGCCTCCCTCCCTGGGGCATGACTGCCACTCCTACCCGCACCTGGTCCTGTCCCTCACGCTGGAGAGGGCGAGCGAGAGGAGGAGGGCTTTTAATTTTAGAAATGATTCCTGCCGCAGAAGAGTTCCTACTGGTTTTCCCAGGCAGGACAGCACAGGACAGGAGACCCCTTGGCCCTACCACGCCCCTCCCCAGAAGGCCACCGCCGTCTGCGGGCTGCTTCCTCCCCGCCCCCAGCCTCTCCCACGGCTTCCCCATCTGGAGCCGCCCTCTCCGCCCAGGTGGTGAGTCTCCATGGCAACATCCCATCACAGGTGGTCGTAACCTTAGCAACCAGGTGCTCCCGCCCCACTGCCTGGGAGGCTCAAAGCTTCGCCTGCATCCCCCTCCCACGCTCTCCCTGCGCCCCGGGGCAGCTCTCCATGAGGAACTGAGGGAGATGCATCCCGCCAGGGATGCTGGACCCAGACACTTGAGGGACACCCCAAGGTCACCCAGCAGCTGAGAGGCTGGGCGTGGGGTGCTCCATGGGACGTCAAACCTACCTCCCTTGTCCTGCTGGATGCAAAAGAACCTGCACTTCTCAGCATCTCCTGGGCACCTACTAGGTGCTGGGTCCATGCAGGCTCAGGCACGGTCACTACCCTCAGGAGGCTTCCACTCAGGACAAGGGGTGGGGAGACACCGACCGAGGACAGGAAGGGGACAATGCCTGGAATCCCAGCACTTTGGGAGGGAGAGGCAGGAGGACCGCTTGAGCCCAGGAGTTTGAAACCAGCCTGGGCAACACAGTGAGACCCTCATCTCAAAAAAAGAAAAAAAATTAGTTGGATGTGGTGGTGCATGCCTGGCCTGTAGCCCCAGCTACTTAGGAGGCTGAGGTGGGAGGATCGCTTGAGGCCAGGAGGTTGAGATTGCAGTGAGCCAGGATCTTACCACTGCATTCCAGTCTGGGTGACTGAGCAAGACCCTGTCTCAAAAAATATATATGCATATTGGCCGGGTGCACTGGCTCACACCTGTAATCCCAGCACTTTGGAAGGCCAAGGCAGATGGATCCATTGACGTCAAGAGTTTGAGACCAGTCTGGCCAACGTGATGAAAGTACAAAAATTAGCTGTCCCCACAAATAAGTGACCCCCAGAGTAAGTTCTAGGTTTAGAATGAAGTTTATCCATCTGCCATTAAAAAAAAAAAAAAAAAAATCTCGGCCCGGCGCAGTGGCTCACACCTGTAATACCAGCGCTTTGGGAAGCTGAGGTGGGCGGATCACCTGAGCTCAGGAGTTTGAGACCATCCTAGTCAACATGATGAAACCCCGTCTCCACTAAAAACACAGAAATTAGCTGGGCATGGTGGCAGCCGCCTGTAATCCCAGCTACGAGGGAGGCTGAGGTAGGAGAATCACTTGAACCCAGGAGGCGGAGGTTGCAGTGAGCTGAGATCGCACCACTGCACTCCAACCTGGGGGATAGAGTTAGACTCTATCTCAAAAAAAAAAACCAGAACTCTCCTCTGATATACATGGAAATTAATCGCCCACATCAGATTCTGAAGGAAACTCTTGCTTATATTGATTTTTTTTTTTTTTTGAGTTGGAGTCTCACTCTGTCGCCCAGGCTGGAGTGCAGTGGCCGGATCTCAGCTCACTGCAAGCTCCACCTCCCGGGTTTACGCCATTCTCCTGCCTCAGCTTCCCGAGTAGCTGGGACTACAGGCGCCCACCACCTCGCCTGGCTAGTTTTTTTTTGTATTTTTTAGTAGAGATGGGGTTTCACCGTGTTAGCCAGGATGGTCTCAATCTCCTGACCTCGTGATCCGCCCGTCTTGGCCTCCCAAAGTGTTGGGATTATAGGCTTGAGCCACCATACCGGGCTTTTTTTTTTTTTTTTTTATTGAAATGGAGTCTCGCTCTGTCCCCCAGGCTGGAGTGCAGTGGCGCGATCTCCAGCTCACTGCAAGCTATTTTTTTTTTTTTTTGAGGCGGAGTCTCGCTCTGTCACCCAGGCTGGAGTGCAACGGCGCGATCACGGCTCACTGCAAGCTCCGCCTCCTGGGTTCAAGCAATTCTCCTGCCTCAGCCTCCTGAGTAGCTAGGATTACAGGCGTGCACCAACATGCCCAGTTAATTTTTGTGTTTTTAGTAGAGACGGGGTTTTCACCATGTTGGCCGGGATGGTATTGAACTCCTGACCTCATGATCCACCCACCTCAGCCTTCCAAAGTGCTGGGATTACCAGCGTGAGCCACCGTGCCTGGCTTAGCCTTTTATTATGGAAAATTTTATACACAAACAAAGGCTTAGAGAATCACGTAATGAACCCCCATAAAGCCATCCCCTAAGTATGATGCATCTTGTTCCATAAGTCCCTCTTCACCCTCCCCAACAGACTATGTCAAAGCAAATCCCAGATGCGAAGTAATTTCATCCATAAATATTTGCATTTCTAAAATACAACGACTTAAAAAAACACAGCCAACAATTCCATTATCATTTTTTAAGAAAATGGACAGTAATTTCTTTTTTTTTTTTTTTTTTTTTTTTGAGACGGAGTCTTGCTGTGTCGCCCAGGCTGGAGTGCAGTGGCCGGATCTCAGCTCACTGGAAGCTCCGCCTCCCGGGTTCATGCCATTCTCCTGCCTCAGCCTCCCGAGTAGCTGGGACAACAGGCGCCTGCCACCGCGCCCGTCTAGTTTTTTGTATTTTTTAGTAGAGACGGGGTTTCACCGTGTTCGCCAGGATGGTCTCGATCTCCTGACCTCGTGATCCGCCCGTCTCGGCCTCCCAAAGTGCTGGGATTACAGGCTTGAGCCACCGCGCCTGGCCAGTAATTTCTTAATATGCTCAAATATCCAGCCAGTGTCCAATTTCCCTGACTGCATTCTAAAATTTTTTCACACTTTGTTCAGTTCAGAATCCAAATAAGGTCAATTTATTGCAGTTGGTTAATATGTCTGTCTGTCTGTCTGTCTGTCTGTCTGTGTCTCTCTCTCTCTCTCATTTTTTTTTCTGGAGACAGGGTCTCACTTTGTCACCCAGGCTGGAATGCTGGAATGCAGTGGTGCAGTCATAGCTCACTGTAGCCTTGAACTCCTGGGCTCAGGTGATCCCCCTGTCTCAACCTCCTGAGTACCTGAGACCCTAGGTGCATGCCACCATGCCCATTAATTTTTTTCTTTCTTTCTTTTTTTTTGGTAGAGACAGGGTCTTGCTGTGTTGCCCAGGCTGGTTTTGAACTCCTGGGTTTAAGTGATCCTCCTGCCTCAGCTTCCAAAAGTGCTGGGATTACAGGCATGAGCCACTGAACCACCACTCTTGGCCTTAGTTATTCCTTACTGCTGTTTGTCTTATATGTTATTTTTCTGTCTTATCACACTGTGTGGAACCTCCAGTACAATGTTGAAGAGAACCAGTGGAACTGGACATCCTTCCCTTGTTTCTGGTCTTAGGGGGAGAGCACTCAGTCCTTCACCACTGAGGATGGCAGCTGTAGGGTTTTTATAGACACTTTTTATCTGGTTGAGGATATTCCATTCTATTCCTAGTTGCATGCTTTAAATCTGCATGAGTGCTGAATTTTGTCCAAGTGAGAGCTGAATGTTCTGCATCTACTGAGAAGAGCATATGGTTTTCCTCCCTTATGCTAATCATGTTGATTCTTGGGTATTAAACCAACCTTGCATTCCTGGGATAAGCCCCACTTGCTGGTCATGTTGGAGAATCCCTTTTATAGATAGCTGGATTCAATTTGTTAATATTAAGGATTTGTTGGCCAGGCGCGGTGGCTCAAGCCTGTAATCCCAGCACTTTGGGAGGCCGAGGTGGGCGGATCACAAGGTCAGGAGATCGAGACCACAGTGAAACCCCGTCTCTACTAAAAATACAAAAAATTAGCCAGGCGCGGTGGCGGGCGCCTGTAGTCCCAGCTACTCAGGAGGCTGAGGCAGGAGAATGGCGGGAACCCGGGAGGCGGAGCTTGCAGTGAGCCGAGATCGCGCCACTGCACTCCAGCCTGGGCAACAGCGTGAGACTCTGTCTCAAAAAAAAAAAAAAAAAAAAAAAATTAAGGATTTGTGCATTGATATTCATGAGGGATATTGGCCTACGATTTTCTATAATGTGTTTTGGTTATGCTGGCCTCATAAAACATGTAGGGAAATGTTCCCTCCTCCTCTAGTTTCTGAAAGAGTTTGGGTAGGATTGGTGCTGTTTGTTCTTTAAAAGCTTCAGGATCAATTCTGTTGTTGTTGTTGTTGTTGTTGTTGTTGTTGTTGTTGTTTTCCAGAGAGGAAGTCTTTATGTTGCCCAGGCTGACCTTGAACTCTTGGGCTCAAGCCATCTTCCTGCCTCAGTCTCCGAAAGCACTGGGTTTTCAGGCATGAGCCACTGTGCCTGGCCTGGAAACAATTCTGAAGGTAGAGTTGTCAGCATTTGCTGATGGCTGGGACGTGGGAGGCAAGAGAAACAGGGGGAAAGGGCACCCTAGGGTGTAAGCTTGAATCAAGGAGCTGTTTCCTTGGATGCAGAAAGCTGGAGCGGCACCTGGTGGAAGGAGCATTGATTTGGGGTGTGCATTAATTTTGGAGTGCCTCTTTGGTGCTGGGGCAGAGATGAGGTCAGGGAAATGGAAGTCAGAAGCCTTTTCAGCATAAACGTGGAACCCACAGGCATCTCTGTCTCTGACTTCGTGCCCATTACCCCCAGCTTCCTGTTCCCATACTGCTTCCGGTCTGTGTTCACTGGCCAGTGTGCAGGAACTCTGTCCTCTGTCAGGCACTGGAACCCTAGCGGCCTTGGGCCCGTCATTCCTGGGTGAATCCTGACCCCTGCTGGCTCTGGTCAGCACGGCTGAGGCCAGCTCGGCCAAGGCCAGCGTGGCCGCGCAGTGGTCGGGGAGTCCACAGAGCCGAGTCCTGAAGGGAGGTAGAGAGTGTGAGAAGGGCCGGGCGCGGTGGCTCAAGCCTGTAATCCCAGCACTTTGGGAGGCCGAGACGGGCAGATCACGAGGTCAGGAGATCGAGACCATCCTGGCTAACCCAGTGAAACCCCGTCTCTACTAAAAATACAAAAAATTAGCCAGGCGTGGTGGCGGGCGCCTGTAATCCCAGCTACTCGGGAGGCTGAGGCAGGAGAATGGTGGGAACCCGGGAGGCGGAGCTTGCAGTGAGCCGAGATCGCGCCACTGCACTCCAGCCTGGGTGACAAAGCGAGACTCCGTCTCAAAAAAAAAAAAAAAAAAAAAAAAAAAGAGAGTGTGAGAAACTGGAGGCAGAAGGGCCCAAAGTTCAGACAGACCTAGGCCCACTCGGAAAGCCCCTGTCTAAAGGGCAAGGCGGGGGAGCCGGGACTTATTCCTGTGGACAGTGGGGGCTTTGGGGAAGCGCAGAGTGGGAGGGACCTGGTGAGATCCCCAGAGCTTGAGCCCTGGCCATGGAGCTGGGACCCCCAGGAGCGTTCTTTTTGAGACAGGGTCTCGCTCTGTCACCCAGGCTGCAGTGCAGTGGCACAATCAGATCATCACAGCCTCGGCCTCCTTGGCTCAAGCGATCCTCCCGCCTCCGCCTCCCTAAGTGCTGGGATTATAAGTGTGAGCCACAGCTCCCGGCCCTAGGGGTTTGCTAACCTCTCTCACCCTGGGCGGTCCCCAGGCTCAAACCAGCAATTCCTGAACCCTAGGAGCTCTCCTCGTGGGCACAGCTTCTTCTGTTTACAAACCTTCTTCCCTTCATATCCATGTCCTCGTCTAAGTCCAGGCAGGAAATCGAGACCCAGAAACAGGTGGCGATGGGCAGCATGGGCCTCTGTGGCAGAAGGTCCCACGCTACACAGCACTGTCCGGGTCCTTGCACGGGTTTTCCAGAGGCGCAGGGAGGCCTCTCCTCGGTCGTTCAAGGCAGGCATGGACCTGCGGCGTGAGGCCGATGGTGACTTGCTTTCTCCCAGCTCCTGGGGCCACGGCGCGTTCATTCCCTTTTCTTTTTTATCTTATCTTTTTTTTTTTTTTTTGAGACGGAGTCTTGCTCTGTCGCTCCAGTTGGAGTGCAATGGCGTGATCTCAGCTCACTGCAACCTCTGTCTCCCAGGTTCAAATGATTCTCCTGCCTCAGTCTCCTGAGTAGCTGGGATTACAGGCGCCTGCCACCATGCCCAGATAATTTTTGGACTTTACTAAAAGTCCAAAAGAGATGGGGTTTTGCTATGATGGCCAGGCTGGTCTGGAACTCCTGGCCTCAGGGGATCCGCCCACCTTGGTCTCCCAAAGTGGTGGGATTACAGGCGTGAGCCACCGTGCCCAGCCTCATTCCCTTTTCTCTTTGCCTCTCTTAGGCACTGGGACTTCGTTTCTGTGCCCACAAGATGGGGGTGGCTGGGAGCCCCGGTGGCTTGGGGCAGAAGGGCATGGTAGGGGAGATGGAGCAGCAGGCAGCCCACTTCCTAGGCTAGGATTCTGGCTGTGTTACCCTGTGCAAACTGCTTAACCTCTCTGGGCCTCAGCCACCTCATCCGTGAATGAGGATAAAAAAGGACCTGCCGGGCGCGGTGGCTCAAGCCTGTAATCCCAGTACTTTCGGAGGCCGAGACGGGTGGATCACGAGGTCAGGAGATCGAGACCATCCTGGCTAACACGGTGAAACCCCGTCTCTACTAAAAATACAAAAAACTAGCCGGGCGAGGTGGCGGGCGCCTGTAGTCCCAGCTACTCGGGAGGCTGAGGCAGGAGAATGGCGTAAACCCGGGAGACGGAGCTTGCAGTGAGCTGAGATCCGGCCACAGCACTCCAGCCTGGGCGGCAGAGAGAGACTCCATCTCAAAAAAAAAAAAAAAAAAAAAGGACCTGCCTGAGGGTTTGGGGGAGGGTTCTGTGAAGCAGAGCTACCTTGGAGAAGGCAGCGGGGTCGGGGAGGTGCCAGACTGACCATCAGCAATGTCCAGCTCCCGTCCTCCTTTGGAAGCCTCCAGAACCTGCAGTGAGGTGGTGCCCTGAGGATCTCTGGCTGGTGTCGGGGCGAGACAGGCCCATCTGTCTTATCCGCCAATGTCTCCCACAGTGGGGCCTCCGAGGACAAGACCCGAGGGCTCTCGGCCAGCACCCGGAAGCCGTGGGCAGCGGTGACCGTGGGCACAGGCAGCAAACCTGGTTACCGGGCCAATGGCCGCGGCCCCCACACAGTGATCCGAGGGCTGCGCTGACCATGGGCAGGGAGTTGAAAGGGTGAGTCTGGGCCAGGGTCAGGGGCAGCCTACAGATGGCACGGCGGGCTGGCTGGCGGGACCCGCTGGGGCTGGGGATTTGTACAGGGCAGGAGGGCAGAGGCCTGGGGGGATCCAGTGTCTCAAGCCGGGCTGGCCGCTGTGTCCTCATTTCTCTGCCGGTTCCCTCTCTACGTCTCCGCCGCTGTTTCTGCCTCTCCCTGTCTCCAGATCTCTCTGTGCCTCCCTATCTGTAACCGGGTTTTTCTTCTCTGACTCTTTGTAAAATATTAAATTTTCAATGTAATGTGGAATATAAAATATTAAATATTAAATTTCTCCTTTTAAAATATTAAAAGTAGGCCAGGTGCAGTGGCGTGCACCTGTCATCCCAGCACTTTGGAAAGCTGAGATGGGAGGATTCCTTGAGCCCAGGAGGTCAAGGCTGCAATGAGCTGTGCTCACACCACAGCACCCCGGCCTGGGCCACAGAGCGAGACCCTGTCTCTTAAAAATAAATACATAGATACAATTAAAAGTGGCTTTGTAGTTGGCTGGAGGTCCTGGACTCCTCCAGCAGATCCTCTAGTGATGGGCAGCTGGGTTACTTCTAGTCTTTTCCAAGCAGCTCAGAGTGGCTCTCTGGGGTAGAAATGGTTGAGAGGAACAGGCTCATTCTGGTCTATTATCTGGGGAGTTCTATCTGTGTCCCCAGGAAGCTGACCTCTCCCTCTCCGGCCTGCACAGCATTCTGTTACTGTCTTCGGGCCTCATTTCAAAGCTTCATGCCCTGGGCTGGGCATGGTGGCTCATGTCTGTAATCCCAGCACTTTGGGAGGCTGAGCCAGGAGGATCACCTGAGGTCAGGAGTTCGAGATGAGCCTGGCCAACATGGTGAGACCCCATTTCCACTAAAAATACATAGCCGGGCATGGTGGCAGGCACCTGTAATCCCAGCTACTTGGGAGGCTGAGGCAACAGAATCGCTTGAACCAGGGAGGCGGAGGTTGCAGTGAGCTGAGATCGTGCCACTACACTCTAGCCTGGGCAATAGAGTCAGACTCCATCTCAAAAAAAAAAAAAAAAAAAAAAAAAAAAGCTTCATGCCCTGAACTCTATCCCCACATGACTGTAGCCGAGTGCCCAGCTGCAGAGTGGCTACTCAACACCTTTTTCAACACTTAAGAGGGAAGGAATTGGATTTCAGAGAGGTTGGGACACCTTCCCTAAGCCACACAGCATGTGGTAGGAGGAGCCTTGAGCCCAGGGCTTTGTGGCTGCAGAGGGCTTTGCAAACTTCATCAGCTCACTAGGAAGTGACAGAGTGGGCAGAGAGCAGTCTGCAGTGTGGGGGGCTGTTTTGAGGGGTGCAGCGGTGGGCAGGCCTTGCTTCCTTGGAGAAACCATGGGGCTAGAAGACTGGACTTCCTTCCTCTCCTGCCTCCCTGCCATTCCTGGAGGTTCTAATGAGACCAGTTAGCCTCTAAGGCCTTGACGCCTTCTCCCACCGGTGGCTGAGGCCTCTGGGCCACTGGGACCCCGGGTTTCAGCCTTTACATCTGGCGCAGACAGGGCAGGCAGGTGTGCTGCGTGAACAGCCTGTGGGTCTCCGGGGCGGTGGGCTCTCGTGTCAGGGTTGTGTTTCTCCATCGTGCGACCTCTGGGCTCTGAATCTTGATTCCCCCACCCGTCAAAAGGACGTGGGTAACTGGTCCCCTCATTTCAAAGCTTCGTGCCCTGGGCTGGGCATGGTGGCTCACGTCTGTAATCCCAGCAATTGGGAAGGCCGAGGCGGGTGGATCACTTGAGGTCAGGAGTTCGAGACCAGCCTGGCCAACATGACGAAAGCCCGTCTCTACTAAAAATACAAAAATTAGCTGGGTGTGGTGGCGGGTGCCTGTAATCCCAGCTACTCGGGAGGCTGAGGAAGGAGAATTACTTGAGCCAGGAAGGCAGAGGTTGCAGTCAGCTGAGACTGTGCCTCTGCACTCCAGCCTGGGTGACAGAGTGAGACTATATCTTTTTTTTTTTTTTTTTTTTGAGACTGAGTCTGGCTCTGTCGCCCAGGCTGGAGTGCAGTGGCCGGATCTCAGCTCACTGCAAGCTCCGCCTCCCGGGTTTACGCCATTCTCCTGCCTCAGCCTCCGGAGTAGCTGGGACCACAGGCGCCCGCCACCTCGCCCGGCTAGTTTTTTGTATTTTTAGTAGAGATGGGGTTTCACCATGTTAGCCAGGATGGTCTCGATCTCCTGACCTCGTGATCTGCCCGTCTCAGCCTCCCAAAGTGCTGGGATTACAGGCTTGAGCCACCGCGCCCGGCTGAGACTATATCTTAAAAAAAAAAAAAAAAAAAAAGCCAAGCCTGGTAGTGGTCACCTGTAATCCCAGCTACTCAGGAGGCTGAGGCGGGAGAATCACTTCAACCTGGGAGGCGGAGGCTGCAGTGAGCTGAGATCGCGACATTGCACTCCAATCTGAGCAACAAAGAATGAAAAAAAGAAAAAAAAATATATAAAATATATATATATTTCTCAAAAGAAAAAAATATATACATTTTTTCTAGAGATGGGATCTCCCTATTTTGCCCAGGCTGGTCTTGAACTCCAGGGATCAAAGAGATCCTCCTGCCTCATCCTCCCAAAGTGCTGGGATTCCAGGTGAGAGCCATTGTACCCAATCTCAGGACACGCTGTGAGCAGGGAAGGAACCCAGAGGGGGCTGGCTGTAGGTGACCAGTCCACCTCACAAGGGGGGCAGCAGTGGGGGCAGGTGTTAGCAGCATGGGCTGTAGGGTCCAGCCTCCTGATGCACCCGGCTCCTGAGGCACCCACCCTCCTGATACACCCCACCCTCCTGATACACCCCACCCTCCTGATATACCCCACCCTCCTGATACACCCACCTCCTGATGCACCCACCCTCCTTATCCACCCACCCTCCTGATACACCCCCCTCCTGATACACCCACCTCCTGATACACCCACCTCCTGATGCACCCACCCTCCTGATACACCCACGCTCCTGATACACCCACCCTCCTGATACACCCCCCCCTCCTGATACACCCCCCCTCCTGATATACCCCACCCTCCTGATACACCCCACCCTCCTGGTACACCCACCTCCTGATACACCCACCCTCCTGATACACCCACCCTCCTGATACACCCACCCTCCTGATACACCCCCCCCTCCTGATACACCCCCCCTCCTGATACACCCCCCCCTCCTGATACACCCCCCCTCCTGATATACCCCCCCTCCTGATATACCCCACCCTCCTGATACACCCCCCCCTCCTGATACACCCCCCCCTCCTGATACACCCCCCCTCCTGATATACCCCACCCTCCTGGTACACCCACCCTCCTGATGCACCCACCCTCCTGATGCACCCGGCTCTTGCTGTCTCAGGGGTTGGCCTGGGGTTCCACAAGCCCCTCATCGGACTGAGGCTCCTGACTCGCCTGTCCCGGCCTTGCCTGTGCCTGCGTTGATCACCTGTGAACCCTCACCCCCAGGAGGGACCATGGCTGGTATTTGATGAGCTCCAGGGTCTGAGTCCAATCTCCAGGAATACAGGTTTCCTCAGAAGGTCAAGGGAAAAGCAAGATTCTGGGGCTCAGACACAATGAGGTTTGCAGTTTTATTAAGAAAACAAAAACTCAACCTATACAAAAAGGAAAGCACTTCCGTTCCAGCAGGCAGCACCGTGGTGGGAGCGGCGGCCAAGTCTGTGGGGAACCGAGCTGCTCTGGCCTGTCCTGCAGCCCTGGCCCGGCTAGGCGTCCTGCTGCTGGATGAAGGGGTTGGGGATGGCCTCCATGCCGTCCTGCGGGCAGATCAGCACCACAGACGTGCCCCGGCACACCACGAGGCCTAGCTGCCGGGTGTCCTCCGTGAGCTTGTACTGGTCGTCAGGGTCTGGGAAGGAGCAGACAGAGAGGGCTGAGGGAGCTCCAGGAGGCCTCTGAGAATTTCCACCGACACAAGACCCTCGCTCCACCCTCCCCACCTGCACCCTGCGGGTGCCATGAGCATGCGGGGACCTCAGAGGGTGTGCACTCTGCGGGGCAGGTCCCCGGCTCCCATGGCTCAGACCCACAGCCCCTAGAGACCAGCGACAGCTCCACAGACAGCAGCCACAGCCTGCCCTCACTCCACAAACCACAGGAACAGGGAGGCCTGGGACCAGGTTATCAGACGGCCAGAATACAGGCACCCCGGGCCTCCCAGTCTCTGCAGGGTTCCTGGAACCCTAGGGGGCCAATATTCACCCTATAAGAGGCTGGGGGCTGGGCACAGTGGCTCACGCCTGTAATCCCAGCACTTTGGGAGGCCGAGGTGGGCAGATCACGAGGTCGAGAGATTGAGACCATCCTGGCCAACATGGTGAAACTTGGCCTCTACTAAAAATACAACAAATTAGCTGAGTGTGGTGGCAGGCGCCTGTAGTCCCAGCTCCTTGGGAGGCTGAGGCAGGAGAATCGCTTGAACCCGGGAGGCGGAGATTACAGTGAGCTGAGATGGCGCCACTGCACTCCAGCCTGGTGACAGTGAGATACTGTCTCAAAAAAAAAAAAGAGGCTGTTCATGTGGGTGGGACCCACGTGGGGATCATGTGGGCTGGCACCCCAGGGAAGTACCAGCAAGCCCAAGACAAGCTCTGAAGAGGCTGACAGCGATGGAAACTCCTCACTACTGTGGTCGTGTGCTGGTGGGGGCATGGGAGAACCACGGGGCCCAGGTTTTTAACATTTTTGTTTTAGAGACCAGGTCTTGCTCTGTCGCTCAGGCTGGAGTGCAGTAGCATCATCCCAGCTCACAGCCCCAACCTCCTGGGCTCAAGCAATCCTCCTGCCTTCGCCTCCCGAGTAGCTGGGGCCATAGGCACATGCACCGTCATGCCTGGCTAATTCATTTTTTTTTGTTTTTTTTGTACAGACAGGGTCCCACTATGTTGCCCAGGCTGGTCTCAAATTCCTGGGCTCAAGTGATCCTCCTGTCCCGGCCTCCCAAAGTGCAGGGATTACGGGCATGAGCCACCGTGGCCAGCTCCAAGAATAAATCTTGTGTCAGTATCAATGGGTCCGAGGGGTAAGACTGTCTCTTTCTAAGTCCTGGCCTCCCCCCGATGCCTGGGCTGGGCTGGGGACTTGCAGCAGGATCTTCTAGCGGGGAGAGTCTGAGGACCTGGCGGCCTCACTGGGGAGGAGAGCGAGCAGGGGCAGGGAAATGAGGGAGGGTTCTCTGGGGAGGGGATGGGGGCCCTGCGTTCATAGTGGGGATTAACAAGGCAGAAGAGGAGAGGGGCCCGAGAGGGGTCCCACAGCACGCTCGCTCTCCCACAGCAAGGCTGCTCTCGGCTGGGTGCCACAGCTCACACCTGGAACCCCAGTACTTTGGGAGGCTGAAGCAGGGGGATGGCGTGAGCCCAGGAGTTTGAGACCAGCCTGGGCAACACAGTGAGACCTCAGCTTATCTCTTTTTTTTGGAGACGGAGTCTTACTCTGTTTCTCAGGCTGGAGTGCAGTTGCACCATCTCGGCTCACTGCAGCTTCCGCCTCCCGGGTTCAAGCGATTCTCCTGCCTCAGCCTCCCGAGCAGCTGGGATTACAGGTGTGAGCCACCGTGCCCGGCCCCTCGCGACACCAGTTTAACAAAAACTGAAATAATACAACATTTAAAAAGCCTGTCCTCTAACTGTGCTGCGAGCATTTTAAGTGCCCTGTCAGTATGTAGAGACCAGTGGGGAAGCTTCCCCGTCTCTCCAGGCCCCACAACAATGGAGTTTCCAGCTTTGTGAGGACGTCCAGGACCGGTGAGCGCTCAGCCCGTCCATCGGCCAACACAAGGCTTCACGTTGGTGCCTCAGAGTGAGGTTTTGTGGGTTTCAGAGAGGAAGAGGCAGCAGGCAGCCCCATGGCCGCCTCCCTTGCCCTGCTGCCCCCTCACCCCACTGCCCTCCTCATCCCGCTGCCCGCCTCAGCCACCGCCCCACTCACCTCGCATGTACTCAATGGTGCCGTCCAGCACAAGGTTGAGGAGTGGGTCGAAGCCCTTCAGGATTCCACTGGCTTGGAGAAATCACCGGGGGAGAGAAATGAGAAGGCATGAGATCCATCTTGGGTACAGGGCCTGCCCCAGCATGGCCCAGGCATGGGGCTCACTGCTTCAGGGATGGAGGACTGAGGGTGGGGGAGGGCTCCCGGGAGGGGCTGGTGACAGGCGCCTCCAGAGTGACCCCCACCATGGGCAGCCGACTGTGTCTGCAGGGGGCTAGAGGACAAACACTTCTGGCCGTGTGGGCCACAGGGTGCCGGTCACAGCTGCTGGCTCGGGCTGCCTGGGTGGAAGCAGCTTCGGTGATGAGTCCACGTGTGGCTGAACCGTGGCCAGTCAGCTCGACACACAGGCACTGAAATGGGAATTTCGTATCATTTCCACATCGTGAGACAGTCTTCTTTTGATCCCTTTCCAGATATTTAAAAGTCATAAAAACAATTCTCGGCTCCAAAACAGTAGCAAAACAGGCCGCGGCACATGCATGCGGTGGAACCACCAGCCGGGAAGAGGAGCGAGGCTGGCGCAGGCCGCGGTGCGGATGTGCCTGAGGACGCGCCTGAGGACGCCACGCTCGGTGAGAGACGCCAGCCACAGAAGGCCGCGCAGCGTGTGATCCCGTTTCTATGAAAGGTCCAGGACAGGCCAATCCACAGAGACAGGGAGGGGATGTGTGGGTGCCGGGGAGGTGACAGGCAGTGACAGCTGATGGGGACAGGGCTTCCTCTAGGGGAGACGGAGTGCTCTGCTGGGACAGCGGTGGTGACTGCGCTGCCTGACCCGTGCTGGGTCCCTCAGTGAGTTCACGGAATACAGAAGAACAAATCCCAGCCCTGCAGCTCAGGGCTTGCGGGGAGCGGGCAAGAGAGATGCTCTGAGACCCGGGTGCAAAGGCTTTGGGGGCTGAGGCGGTTGCTGTGGCTTCTCTCTCCATGCTGCCTGCCCCACCCCCCAAGCCTCGCCACCTTAGGTCACAACTTGGCACCTTGGGTTAGGGCTCTCTGACCCGGTGGTGACCTCTGCCATCTGATCCTGCTCCGCAGTGTCTGGTGACACTGAGAAGGGTGAAGGGGGAGCTGCGTGTCCTCAGCAGAGGCCAGCCCACCCTCCCTGTCCGGGCCTCCCGTCCTCTCCCCCCAGGCTCCTCCAGCCCAGGCCCAGGAGCGGTTCCGCCTCTGCGCTCACTGAGGGGCGTCCCACAGCCACCCGCTCCCTACCCTCCTTCTTACCCCTGTCATCTTTCAGGTGCTTCCTCCAGACACCAACCCACACCCCTTAGGGTGCTGCCCTCTGCATGCCCCCCACCAATCTCAGGAAGCAGGCACCCCAGGCATTATTCTGCCCGCCTATCTTCTCCCAAGGCAGGGCTGTGAGCCTGTCCATGGCCGTTCTGCGCTGCGAACTACGACCAGAGGCGAAAGTGGCCCACCGCTCATCTCTGTATGCCAAAGTTTCACTGGCCCACCAGCACACTCGCCCGCTCAGGCACTGACCAGGGCGGCTCTCCTGCTCTGCGGGCATAGCTCACTGGTTGTGACAAGAGACCATCTGGGCTGCAAAGCTGAAGATATTTGCTGTCTGGCCTTCTACAGAGAAGGTCTGCCCACCTGCATACAGGCTTTAGCTCCTACCTCCACGGCTCCCTCTCTCTGCGCTCAAGTCCCTCCCCTGCAAAATGAAACTTGTCACCTATGAGATGGGGTCAGACGCAGCGGTTCAGGTCCTTGGCACCAGCCTGACCAGTGAGCCAGCCCTCCTCATGGGGACAGATGTGAGCACTGAGGTAGGTAGGTCTCTAACCAAGGTTCCCCTCCCCGGGGTGTGGGCTCGGGCCTGTGACTCTGAGGGGACATGACGTCACTCCTGCACTTAGGTTATGCAGCTGTTTAAGCCCCTGAACCAGCTGACTTTGAGCCAATCTAGAGGGAAACACCCTGGGTGAGCCTGACCATATCAGGTGAGTCCTTCAGGGAGCAAACCCTTTCTCTGCTGTGTGTGTGCGTGTGTGTGATTTATTTATTTTTAGACGGAGTCTCGCTCTGTCTCCCAGACTGGAGTGCAGTGGCGCGATCTCAGCTCACTGCAACCTCTGCCTCCTGGGTTCAAGAGATTCTCCTGCCTCAGCCTCCTGAGTTGTTGGGATTACAGGTGTGCACCACCACGCCCAGCTAATTTTTTTGTATTTTTCGTAGAGATGGGGTTTCACGAAACCCCATGTTGGTCAGGCTGGTCTCGATCTCCTGATCATATGATCCGCCTGCCTCAGCCTCCCAAAGTGCTGGGGTTACAGGCGTGAGTCCCTGCGCCCCGCCAAGAGCTGCCGCATGCATCACCAGCCCACTGCCCATGCGAATGCTTCCTGCCCTCTGAGAGCTCACTCTGTCTTCACTAGATTCCATGGAAGAGTCGCAGGCAGAGGCAAGCATCAGGTTGACATGCACGAAACCGCAAACGGTGACAGGTGCTACCAGGATCCTAGAACGATGGGGGGCCTGACGCCAGGGTCAGGGAGGGCTTCCCAGAGCAAGCACCTGTGGAACTTGTGCTTTTGCCGCCCTTTGCAGTCATAATCAGAAGTATGGATTCGGATTTTACTCCAAAACAACGGGGAGCCTCAGAGGTTTTCAGCAGGGAGCAAGAAGCCTCCATTTCTTTTTCATTAGGTGCCTCTGGCCGCTGAGTGGAGACTGACCTTAGTAGCTGTGATTCCCAATCACAGCTTGGGGGTCGGGGGGCGATCCTATCCCCAGAGAACACTAAGCAATGTCTGAGGCTATTTAGGTTGTCACAACTTGGTGGAGGCCAGGGATGCTGCTCAGCACCCTGCAGTGCCCCAGGACGGCCCCACTCCAGAGAATCCGGCCCCAAATGTATCCACACTGCTGTGCGGGAAAGACCTTGACTTAGAGGGAGGAAGAGGAGAAGCCGGGAGATCTGTGGGGATCTGGGGCAGTCCTTGGACACACAGGACTGCTCTGGAGGCCAAGCCGGAAATCCCAATACCGGCTGCGCCACTGTGACTTTGGGTTACGTTTGTTTCCCGCTCCTTGCCCCAGTTTCCCCGCCTGCAAAATGGCCATACCAGTTCCTACCTCCCGGCGTAATTCGGAAGCCTGCACAAGGTAGTCGGCGTCAAGCGTGTAAAGAGGCGCCTCTGCGGCGGCTCACGCCTGTCATCCCAGCACTTTGGGAGGCCGAGACGGGCGAATCACTTGAGGTCAGAAGTTTGAGACCAGCCTGGCCAACATGGTGAAACCCCGTCTCTACTAGAAATACAAAAATTAGCCAGGAGTGGTGGCGCCTGTAGCCCCAGCCACGCAGGAGGCTGAGGCAGGAGAATCGCTTGAACCCGGGAGGCGGAGGTTGCAGTGAGCTGAGATCGCACCACTTGCACTCCAGACTGGGCGACGGAGCGAGACTGCGTCTCAAAATAAATACATAAATAAAAATAAATAAAAGAGGCGCCTCTGCATGCATCCTCATCACCTCTGTTGCTGAGTTTATTTTAAAATTTTAAAGGGGGGGTGCCAACGGCGGGAGCCGCCTCACCTTCGCGTCCTCCCTGAAACTTCACCCGGATCGTCTTGTCGATGTACTTGGACAAGTCCAAGATGCTCTCCTTTTTCTTCTTCTCCTTATCCTGCGGGGAAAGCAGAGCGCATGAGGCCTGGAGCGCGGCCCGAGCCCCACGCCCCCCGGCTCCGGATTCCGCCGCGCGCTCACCGCCATCTTGTCGCGCCGTGCGGCCCTTCGCAGACACCGCCCCGTGCCCTGTGACCTCTCCCCTCCCCCCCACGCGCATGCGCGGCGCATGCGTGGCCCGGGGTCTCGGGGCGTTGCTGGGAAACATCTGCCGACGGTTGCGGCGGGCACCGGCCGAGATGGCGGCGGTGGCGGCGGCTGCGCTGGCGCGGCTTGTGGCGGCCTTTCTGCTCCTCGCGGCCCAGGTGAGCGCGGCACCGGTCCCGACGGCACCGCAGGCTGCGGCCCTTCGGCCTCTCGGCCCCGAGGCTACGCGCAGGAACGACCCCTCTTGGCCCGTCTTGGGGGTCCAGCCTCGGGGATCCGCGGTCCCCTCGTTGTCGGCCGGCGGTGCCGGGGCCCGGCCGTGACCTTGCGGGGCTGTCCCCGGCTTCTCTCCCTTCCCCGCCTCGGAGGCCCTCCGCCGCTGCAGCGCCCCTCACTTCCCACCGGGCCTGAAGTTTGTGCCCCCTCCATCTCCCGGTTCTGCTTGTCCGTTTCGGGGTCTCCAGCCGCCGCGGGGGACGCCTCTCTCCCGCTCTGTGGCCTTGGGCAGGCGGCCGCCCACCCCGCTCCGAGCCTCAGTTTCCCTTTAGGCGGAATGGCCCGGTGCTAAGCTAACCTCAGCCTAGGGGGTGCGGTGGGGGAACCCAGAGGCGTCCCGCGTGTCCCCCAGTGACTGGCCAGCATCCTGGAGCGGCCAAGAGCCCAGCCCTGCACTGGGGTCGTATCCCCGCTCCATCTTTTACTCCGTGACCTTGGACGAGGGAATTCCCTGCTTTGAGCGTCAGTTGCTCGTCTGGAGAAGGGGGGTCGACTATGGTGTGGATTCTGGAGATGCTACCCAGGGTGACCAGCGCCTAGGGACAGCACGCCTTCCTTATATTCATTGTGTACCCTTTGATGTAGAGTGTCAGGTTCTAGCGGGGACAGTCTACGAGATGGCACTGTCGTAACTGCATCTTTTATTTTCTTAATTCCAAATCTTCCCTCTTACCTGAGTTTGGTGGCTCAGGGAATGGAACCCGGAGCAGCCTCACAAATGCGGCCCTTAACCTTCACTCCTCTCTCAGAGTTCTCTTAAGGTGTCGCTGCCACTGGGCTCCTTCTTAGTCTCCACTCTTCCAGCCCCACCGCCATCCCCCTGCTGTGGCTGCCTTTGTCCCCCACATCCCTAGTCCATCCTCGACACAGCAGGAGTGACCCTTTCAAAGTATGTCAGTCCATGTCGCATCTGGATGAACGTGCCGTCCAGTTGTGACCTGGCGCCAGGGAAGCCTGCAGCTCATTGCAGGAGCTTCGTTGTCTAGTCTTTTCTCTTACCCTGAAACGCCCGTGGTCTCTGCAAGGCTGGAGGGCCCCCTCAGAAGCTTTCTGCGAACCGCACCTCCACCCCCAGCTGCCCTGTCAGCCCCCTGGACTCCCCCCATTCTGCGGCCAGGGACCTAGAGACCCCAGACATTTGGAAGGAGGAGGAAAGCCAAAGGTGGAAGAAAGATAGAAAGATCACAGAACGCTGTGGAGGGAGGGACTCAGTTTGCCTGGGAAGGCTTTTCTGAAGCAGGTGTGTTTTTTTTGTTTGTTTTTTTGAGACGGAGTCTTGCTCTGTCTCCCAGGCTGGAGTGCAGTGGCATGATCTCAGCTCACTGCAACCTCTACCTCCCGGTTCAAGCAATTCTCCCACCTCAGTCTCTCGAATAGCTGGGATTACAGGTGCACGCCACCACACCTGGCTATTTTTTTTTTTTTTTTTTTAAGTAGAGATGAGGTTTAACCACATTGGTCAGGCTGGTCTCAAACTTCTGACCTCAGGTGATCCACCTACCTCGGCCTCCCAAAGTATAGGGATGACAGGCGTGAGCCACCATGCCCAGCCCTGAAGCAGGTGTTCTGAGCCATGAGTAGGAGTTTGCCGGGTCGGCAGGAGGGGAAGGGTGTTGGAAGCACCAGAAGCAGCATGAGCGGGGGCTGGGAGGTGTGAGAGCTAGCGGGTTATTTGGGGTTGGCAAGGGGTGGGCTGTGGCTGGAGTCTAGGGTGGAACAATGCTGGAAGGGAGGATTTACATCCTGAAAGATGTCACCACCAAGGAGGTCCTGGGGGGTGGGCCGTGGATGGACGCTGGAGCAGGGGCACAGAGGAGGGGGGAGTGGTGCGAGTGGCCCCAGGCAGAGAGTGAAGGCAGAGCATTTGGCCTCTTAGGCTGGATGCCAGGCCGCCTGGTGGAAAGCAGGTTGTGGAAGGCTCTCTGTGCTGGGCTGCATGGACTTTAACCTGGGGCGGCTGAGGAGTGTGAGCTTTATCTGGAAGGTGGGGAGTCAAAGGACGTGTCAGAGGGACGTGAGAGAGCAGGTGCTCCTGGCCTTCCCAGAACCCCGGTTGTAAATACACCCTGAGAGGCCTGTCCCTGTTGGGGGGTGGTGCTTCGCGGCAGTGGAAATTTGAGTCCGATTGCCCAGAATGAGACTAGCTCTCTGGGCAGAAGCCTGCTTGGTGACAGTCCTCGACTCGCTTGCTACCATTCTGTGACCCTGAGCAAGGAAGTGACCTCCCCAGTGAGACACCTCCCCTCCCCCACCCCATAGAGCCCATTCCTCAGCAGATCTCAGCTGGAGCTGGTGGCCCTGGCTGGACCCGGCCTGGCTCCTGGAACTCCTGAGTTCCCAGAAGGGAGGCTCTCCCGGCTTGGACTCACTGGCCTGTTTCAAAGGCCCTTGACATGGATGCTTTCACAGTCACTTCAAAGCAGGGTTTCTAAGCCTAGAAGTTTCTAAACAAGTGTGCAGTGGCGAAGCATCTGTGCTGCGATTTGTGAAGGATTTGGAGGTCAAGGCCTGGGCTTTGAGCCTGTCCTTGTAGCCCGAGCTTTTTCTGCTCCTCCAAATTTCGGTGGGCCTGACTAAAACTCAGGGCCCTCAGAGCTGTGGCCGTTGGACTAATTGTTCCCAGTTTCTTTTTTTTTTTTTTTTTTTTTTTTGAGACGGAGTCTCGCTGTGTCTCCCAGGCTGGAGTGCAGTGGCGTGATCTCGGCTCACTGCAAGCTCCGCCTCCCGGGTTCACGCCATTCTCCCGCCTCAGCCTCCCAAGTAGCTGAGACTACAGGCGCCCGCCACCACGCCCGGCTAGTTTTTTGTATTTTTAGTAGAGACGGGGTTTCACCGTGTTAGCCAGGATAGTCTCGATCTCCTGACCTCGTGATCCACCCGCCTCGGCCTCCCAAAGTGCTGGGATTACAGGCTTGAGCCACCGCGCCCGGCCAGGCTTGTTTTTTTTAACAGAAAACCAGTTTTGCGAATTGTGGAGAGGAAAATGCATGAATGTGCTTTTGTGCTTTTAAATGACCCTTTTAGAGAGAAGCAGAGAAGCAGTTCTATCGGTTCCCATTTTACACAATAGACACTTTTCACCAAAGTCCCTGATCCCATAGAACAGAGCTTGGCAGGTGTTTTCTGGGAAGGGCTAGACAGTAGTTTTGCTGGGCTCTGTGGCCCACGTGGCCCGTGGTGCGGATGCTTGGTTTCTCCTGTTGTACCTCCAGAGCCAGAGACTCTTCCTTAGGAATGGGCTTGGCTGTGTTCCAATAAAACTTTATTTACAAACACAGACGGTGGGCCGGACTATGGATTCTTGGCCTCTGCCGTGACCCATAACATCCCTCCTGGAGTAGGTGCGAGGGGTTCTGAACACTGCGGGGCTGTGTTGGAAGGGGCACCCTCCGGGCTCGGCACCGGGGCCAGACTAAGGGTTGCTCTCAGGGAAGGCAGTCTGGTGGGCAGAACTGGAAAGAAAGGGCTCCTGACTCTGCCTCGGCTCTGGGGGAGGTCACACGGGAGGTGCTTGGAGTTGGGCTGGGGCAGGTGTGGGAAGGAAGCAGCATTAGCCAAGTGCTATGAGATCCCCAGTCGATTGTGGGGACTGGGGCTCCGTGGGCTTTCACCATGCTGCCACCCCGAGGTCACCAGGGCCTTGATCAAGATGCTCCCAGACCAGGCCGGAGCCCTTGTGTGGTTTCAGTGAGGGCCCGGCTGTTGGAGAGCCAATCTGTGCCCGTGTGCTGGGGTTGGTGTCTGGCATCAGGGACCGTCGGGACCTTTAGCTAAGCCAGAGCTCCCCTTCCCCAGCCCCAGCTTGGCAGAGCTGCTTCTGCATTGTGGGCCCTTGTGGCGTTGTGGCATTGGCCTTTTCGGTGCATGGCTCAGTCCCCCTCCAGATATGTTGCCATCCTGTTCCTGATGAGGTGAATGGCTGTGGCCTGTTTGTTTCCATGGCAGGTCCCCTGGGGACCAGGGGGTGTGGCTGTCTGTCTGGGAGGTTTACAACCTGGCAGGAGCCCTGCAGCTCCGGAAGGCCTGGCCCAGGAGCCTGCAGTGTGCAGAGTGCCCTGGGCACTCCTGAGAACAGGTGGGCCTAGGGCGCGGGGGTGGGTCTCCTTGGTCCCTGGCACATGGCTTTTCTCCTGGGACCCCTCCACCCTGTGCAGGCCGGGCTCCCCTGGGGGCCCACAGTGAGGGTCTGCAGTGTGACGCAGCAGCTGGGACCTGGGCCCCGTCCCTGTGGGACCCTCCGGTGACTGGTGTCCTCATGAGATGGAGATGTCCTTGTCAGCTGCTGGGTGGGGGCCCTGGGCAGGGGAGCAGGAGGAAGGTGGGGATGGTAGGTGTGGGCGGCTGGACTGGACTGGGCTCTGCTGGGAGAACCGTGGCTCTGCTTAGGCCAGAGCCCCTCAGTGTCTGCAGTGGTCCCCGCGGTGGGAAGTGTGGTGAGCAGCACCAGCTTCCTGCATGTGGAATTGCGTCTTTCCTCATAGCTCCATCCTACTCTCTTAAGCACTGGGTTGAGGAGGCGGGGTCAGCCCTTCTGGTCCAGGCCCGTCTACTCCGCGACCCTCCTGGGAGGCGTCCAGGGCTTTAGGGCCCGGTCCTGCCCCTTACTTCATTTTGAGAGCATGGCAAGGGCCTGGGCCCGCTCTGTCCCGGTGCGGTGGGCCACCGCCCCTGCTCCTCTTGGCCGGCTTTGGCCACTCGTCCCCGTTCCGTGTGAGGGGCTCCTGCCAGAGGATCCGGACCTTCTCCCTGTGGCCCTCTCTGAGCTGCTGCTGCTGCAGGCTGGAGAGCACGAACTTGAAGTCCTGACTGGCTGTTCCTTCTCCCTCCCGGGAAGGGGGAGCTGCTGTGCTGGACTCTGCTGGTTTGGGGCTTCGCGGGGAACACGACGCTGTCTGTCCTGCTGGTGGCAGCGTGACCTGTGGCAAACCTCAGCCTGTCCCACTCAGGACCCAGTGCCCGTAGGCCCCTTGGCTCAGCTGCTTCCTGCTATTCTTCCAGCAGGAGCTGAGGGATGCCGGCCGACCTGGGATCCATCCCCCTGGTCTGGGACCCATTATGTGCCTGGACCCCCTTGTGCCCCTGGAGTGCCAGTTGACAGGCAGTGCTCATGGGGCTGTGGGTCAAAGGCCACCCAGACCTGGGGGGTGTGGAGGCTTGTTCAGGCCTCCTGCCCAAGCCCAGGGCCAGGTCCGCTCGGGCCCTGCCCTTCTTCCCTGCTGAGGGCTCTGCCTTCGGCTGTCCTTCTCCCACCGTGCCCACTGGTCCTGGGAGGTCCAGGAGGTGATGCGATCCCTGTTTTTTGGTGCAGAAACTCGGGAGCCACAGAGAGGTGACCTGACACACTCATGGTCACCAGCCTGGGTCCCCCTGAGGAAGGTGAGCTGGTCTGCGTCTTTGCTATAAACCATGCACCGTCACATCCCTGTCTGTCCTGTCGAGACGGGGAGGCGTCCCAGACGACCTCGTGAACACGGGCGCCCTTCCTGGAGGCATCCTTGTCTCCTCGGGCCTGTTTCCCGTGCTGTGGCTCTGATCGCCGGCCTTGTCCCGCAGGTGGCCTGCGAGTACGGCATGGTGCACGTGGTCTCCGAGGCTGGGGGCCCCAGAGGCAAAGACTACTGCATCCTCTACAACCCGCAGTGGGCCCATCTGCCGCATGACCTCAGCAAGGCGGTAAGTGCCCGCCCCCTGGGTGCCGCCGCGGGGGGGAATGCGTGGGCCCCAGGGCTCTAGAGACTCATCCAGCCAGGGCTGCAGGAAAGATCCAGAGGCGAGAGGCAGGCCCTGGCCAGGTCTGGGGGACTCTTGGGTAGCCCCTAGTTCCCCTGGGCCTCCCCAACCCTGGTCATCAATGCAGGCTGTCCATAGGGCCTTGGGATGCAAACCTAGAGGCACCGGCTCAGCCCCATGTGGTGGACAAGGGTCTCTATTGCTCCATGCTGGGCTCCCCATCTGGTGGGCCCGGACAGAGGGCTCCTTGGAGGAGTGACAGCAGAGGGCACAGTGGGGTCTCATGGACGAGACCTGTTCCTTTCACCATCTTCCCGACTGGGGCACTAACACCTGCTGCTGGGTGGGTCCCTCCCTCCCTCAGAGGCGCCACCTCCTTTCCCACTGCATCCCTCAGGCCCTGCCCCCTTCTCACTGCATCCTTCAGGCCCCGCCCTCTTTCCCACTGCATCCCTCAGGCTCTGCCCCCTTCTCACTGCATCCTTCAGGCCCCGCCCTCTTTTCCACTGCATCCCTGAGGCCCTGCCCCCTTTCTCACTGCATCCTTCAGGCCCCACCCTCTTTTCCACTGCATCCCTCAGGCCCCGCCTCCTTTCCCACCATGTTCCTCAGGCCCTGCCTCCTTTCCCACTGTGTCCCTCAGGCCCCGCCTCCTTTCCCACTGTATCCTTCAGGCCCCACCTCCTTTCCCACTGAGTCCCTCAGGCCCCGCCTCCTTTCCCACTGTGTCCCTCAGGCCCCGCCTCCTTTCCCACTGTATCCTTCAGGCCCCACCTCCTTTCCGACTGAGTCCCTCAGGCCCCGCCTCCTTTCCCACTGTATCCTTCAGGCCCCACCTCCTTTCCGACTGAGTCCCTCAGGCCCCGCCTCCTTTCCCACTGTATCCTTCAGGCCCCACCTCCTTTCCAACTGAGTCCCTCAGGCCCCGCCTCCTTTCCCACTGTATCCTTCAGGCCCCACCTCCTTTCCCACTGAGTCCCTCAGGCCCCGCCTCCTTTCCCACTGTGTCCCTCAGGCCCCGCCTCCTTTCCCACTGTATCCTTCAGGCCCCACCTCCTTTCCGACTGAGTCCCTCAGGCCCCGCCTCCTTTCCCACTGTATCCTTCAGGCCCCGCCTCCTTTCCCACTGAGTCCCTCAGGTCCTGCCTCCTTTCCCACTGCATTGCTCAGGCCCCACCTCTCCTGCTGAGTCCTTCAGGCCCCGCATCCTTTCCCACTGTGTCCCTCAGACCCTGCCTCCCTCAGGCCCCACCTCCTTTCCCACTGCTTCCCTCAGGCCCCGCATCCTTTCCCACTGTGTCCCTCAGGCCCCACCTCCTTTCCCACTGTGTCCCGCCCCCTCCTGGATCCCTCGAGGCCTGTCGGCCAAGAGGTGCTAGGGTCTTCCTGTCTGCTTTGTTCATAGTGTGTGCGTGAGCACGTGTGTAACTGGTACGTGCCTGCACACGCGTACGTGTCTGAGTGCATGTTTATGTGAGTTTGCGTGAGTGTGTGTGTGCATATGCCTGAGTGTGTGTGTGAGCACATGTGTAATAGACATGTGCATGGACATGTATGCACCTTAGTGCGTGTGTGGGTGTGTCAGCACACGTGTGCATGTGAGCGTGTGTAATAGGTGTGTGGGGGCATGTGCATGGGTCTGAGTGTGTGTGTCTGTGTGCACGTGTGTGAGCGTGCATCTAGTAGGTTTCTGTATGGGTGTGTGAGTGCGTGTGTGTGTGTACAGGTGTGTGTAAGCACGCAACCGCGTAATAGGTATGTTTGTGGATACGTGCATGTGTCTGTGCACGCGTGCGTGTGTAATAGGTGTGCGTTTATGTGTGTGCGTGTGCATAATAGGTTTGTGTGTGGGTGTGCCTGTGTATTCGAGTTCGTGTGTGCATGAGTGTGTGCGTGTGAGCTCATGTGTCGTAGGTATGCGCACATGCCTGAGTGCGTTTGTCTGTGTGAATCGTGTGGTGTGTGTGCATGCATGTGTGTGTAATAGGTGTGTGTGCCCGAGCAGGAGTGCACAGGTGTGTGCTTGCCTGTGCACGTGTGTGCCGTGTGCTCTGGGCTATGTGTGTGTGCACGTGTGTGCGCGTGTGTAATAGGTATGTGTGTGCTTGAGCGTGAGTGCGCATGTGTGTGCTTGCGTCTGCATGTGTGTACCTTGTGCTTCGGCCTGGCTGTGTATGTGTGCACGTGCATGTGTGTGCGCTCCATCCTGGCAGTGGGTGTGTGTGTGTGTGCATGTGTGCGTGTGTGTGTCATGTGCTCCGGCCTGGCTGTGGGTGTGTGCTCCAGCCTGGCTGTGGGTGTGCGTGTGTGTGTGTGCACTGGCCTGGCTGTGTGCGCATGTGTGCGTGCGCACATGTGTCTTGGCTTCCTTCCTGGGCTGTGAGGTCGCTGAGAGTCGGGGCCTTGTTCTCCGCACACTGGAACCCCTCCCGTTTCTCACAGATGCCTGGCCGTGGTGGGGCTGTGGTGGGGACCCACTCGGTCTTGCTGAGTGAGCTGTGATGGCTCGCAGGGTGGCTCAGGTGTCAGGGGACAGCCTTGTCTGTGAGGACTCCGGCCCTGCTCAGATGAGGCACCCCAACCCGTCGCCCAGCGCCCTGCTGTGGGAACCACCGTAGGGATGGCTCTGCCTAGGTGGGGCCGAGGCCATGCGGGGCTTTAGGCGAGAGCCGAGATCTAACTCAGCGCAGGCTTCGGGTGGGAGAAGGGGCAGCTGGGTCCTCCTGGTGACTCACATCACGTGAGACGAAACCGTGCCCTGGCCTTTCCAGTCTTTCCTGCAGTTGCGCAACTGGACGGCCTCCCTGCTCTGCTCCGCAGCGGACCTCCCTGCCCACGGCTTTGGCAACCAGATCCCGCTGGTGGCCCGGGGGAACTGCACCTTCTATGAGAAAGTGAGGCTGGCCCAGGGCAGCGGAGCACGCGGGCTGCTCATCGTCAGCAGGGAGAGGCTGGTACGGCCCTGCACCCCCACCGCCGAGCCAGCTCTCAGGGGCAGGAGGGGGGTGCAGGAGGCAGCAGCGGCAGGGGCTGCTCTTCTGATTTCTCACCAAAGGCAGGCCCTCTGTGGGGAGGATCCGGGCTGAGTGTGGCTGTGGGGAGGATCCGGGCTGAGTGTGGCTGTGGGGAGGATCCGGGCTGAGTGTGGCTGTGGGGAGGGCAGAGATGAGTCTGTTCTTTCTGTGCTGCTGGCCGGGGCTGTGGAACTCTGGCCGTGGTCTTGCTGGGTGCCTGTGCTAGAGCAGCCCCCGGGGTGAGGGAAACCACACTCTCCATAGGGATGGGATTGGGGTGTCTTCTGCGGAGCAGATGGCCTGGCCCTGAACTGGCCCCTTCTGGGGACCCTGGTGCCCTGGCTCTCGAGCCGGTGGGGCTGTGCTCACCTGTGTGGTCCTATCCAAGTGGCCTGAAGCCCAGCCCCTTTTCCATCTGCTGTGAAACGGGCTGTGGTTGAGAACTGGGGGCCTGGCAAGGCTGGTCACAGCAGGGACACGCTGACTGCTGGGCTGGGCAGGGTGCACGGCACCCCTGAAGTGTAGTTTTGGGGTAAGAAGTAAATGGAGTGCAGGAATTCCCTCACAGCCCTGCCCGTGGCTCTAGGCTGCCCCCGCTAGCATTGCAGCCTGAGCCTGGCCACCCGGGGAGGCCTGGGGCAGGGTCTCAGGGCTGAGGCCAGAGCAGGCCGGGCAGAGCCGAGGGTGTCATCCCCGTCTGCACGTGCTGCCGTCGTCATTGAGAGAGGCCCTCAGTGGGTGCGGGGCTCAAGGTGGCCTAGTGGGCAGGCGTGGGCTGTGACAAGTGTCACTCAGGACGTGTGTGTGCGGTTAGGGAGTCCCACGGCTGAGGGAGGGATTGGCTGTCTTAGGCCCGGGGCCCTGTTGTCGGGTGAAGAAGTCTTGATGCCCTTGGGCCTCCCTGTCCTTGGGTCCTCCTGGGAGGCCGGAGGCTGTCAGGTGCAGAGGGGGAGCAGACAGGCGCCCCCAGCCTGGCCTGAGCCTCGAGTGAGGGTCCCAGGAGAGGAGGCAATGGGCACAGAGCTGGGGGCCCACCCATTGCTGCGGGTGATGCCTGCCGCTCCCTCCTCTGGGCCCCCAGGTCCCCCCGGGGGGCAATAAGACGCAATATGATGAGATTGGCATTCCTGTGGCCCTGCTCAGCTACAAAGACATGTTGGACATCTTCAGGGTAGGCCTGCCGCTGCTCAGACGCGCGCTCCCGAGGAGATGGGCGGGGGCTTCGGGCTGGCTGCCGGGGGGGTTTGTGCCGGGGTGGTGGGTGAGGCGTGGCCCCTGCAGGCCAGGGTCTCCAGCCCCAGCCCCATAGCCCACCGCTGCACGCTGACCTGTGGCTGGCGGGTGGCTCTGATGCCTGCCCCTGGTGTGTTCCTTGAGGCAGCGTTTCGGCCGCATGGTGAGGGTGGCACTGTATGCGCCTCATGAGCCAGTGCTGGACTACAACATGGTCATCATCTTCATCATGGCCGTGGGCACTGTCGCCATCGGCGGCTACTGGGCCGGGAGTCGGGACGTGAAGAAGTGAGTTTTGCGCCGTGTGTGGGCTGTGATGGGTGGGCGGGTGGGCGGGCGGCTCTGACGCGGCCTGGGACGGCCAGTCTTCCCATCCGGAACAGCAGTGAGCGCTTTGGCCTGGGCAGGCACGGCTCGCCCCGTGGAGCCCTTCCTTTCTTCCTCAGGAGGTCCTGGGACAGAATCAGGCTCTTTTCCTGCTGGGGTGGGCTCCGGGGACCTGGTGGGTGTGCAGGGCTGGGCAGGTGTGGATGTGGCAGGTACA